>NW_015631049.1:527508-528850 GCF_001515625.1 Sinocyclocheilus rhinocerous | reverse complement strand
TATATATATATATTATGAGAAACATGATTGAGTTATACATTTAAAATACATTAAAAAAAACAAATCTACTGAGAAGTGCACAAGAAGACTAGGAACATTCATTAAGAAGGTAAAAGGGTCAATTTAAGGGATGTTAAAGGGATATTAAAATTCTGGATAAAAAAGTATAATGTTTTGGAGTACAGACCTAATGTTGGTCTCTTTTTAAAGACGACACATAGCAGATTATTGCTGAAGTGAAAGCATTTAAAAAAAAGAAAGTATAAAAAAGTTATAAAAGTTTAAGTTTACAGTAAAGATAATGTAGTATTCTAATTGTTTTTATTTTATGTAAAATAAATATTTTATAAAATATGTTGCACTCTAAAATTGCTATAAAATCAAAGCCATATGTCTAACTGATTTATGTTCCAAATTTGAAGTTGATATCACAAAAATTGCGGTTCCAGATAGAGCATCGCGGCTGCCGCGACCCCCAGCCCTTGCCCGCTGCCGGCCACGACTCCCCAGAAGAAGAAGAAGAGGAGGAGGAGGAGGAAGAAGAAGCTGGGGAAGACGGGAGTAGTTCTGAGAGCGACGGCGAGGCACGGTCGCGGAGCCGGAGATCTGGAGGAGCTGTCAGTGCAGCGGGGTCAGGAGAAGGAGCAACCGGAAGGAAGCAGGACCTGCTCATATCAACCAAACCTCACCGGCAGCTATGCCGCTCATCCTGTTTGGACCGTCCCAGCTTCAGTCAGAGCAGCACCTTACAGGAGTTACGTGCAGATGACACCCGCTCTGACTCCTCCCAAAGAGCCCTCGCTCCGCCCGCCTCCTCGGCCCAAATGCCCTTGCGTCAAACCAGCGATCGAGATTACCAAACCAAAATGGATTTTGCTCTGAAACTGGGCTACTCCGGAGAGCAGGTGGAGTCTGTTTTGAGTAAACTGGGGTCCAATGCACTAATCAATGACGTATTGGCCGAGCTGGTGCGGCTAGGGAATAAAGGAGATCCAGAGAGCCAGGCAGCAGTGGGCTCTGCCGGTTTAACGCCACGGGTGATGGGAGCCAAAGAAGCCATAAGCCCTGAGGCATCACTGGAGGAAGACCCATCAGACACGTATGACAACCTCCGACCAATCGTGATTGATGGATCCAATGTTGCCATGAGGTAAATGCTAATGAGAACCAAACTCTTTCAACAAATATTGTTTAAAACATACAATTTCTATCATTACTGACAAGGCCTACATATGCATGTTTTTAGCCTAGCAGTCAAAGTTAACTTGAGACGCTGTTTGCAACCCATTGTACACTGTAATCCAATATATTTCAAGCTAAAATTGAATTATATATATATATA
>NW_015631049.1:515578-516206 GCF_001515625.1 Sinocyclocheilus rhinocerous | reverse complement strand
TATATATATATATATATTATGAGAAACATGATTGAGTTATACATTTAAAATACATTAAAAAAAACAAATCTACTGAGAAGTGCACAAGAAGACTAGGAACATTCATTAAGAAGGTAAAAGGGTCAATTTAAGGGATGTTAAAGGGATATTAAAATTCTGGATAAAAAAGTATAATGTTTTGGAGTACAGACCTAATGTTGGTCTCTTTTTAAAGACGACACATAGCAGATTATTGCTGAAGTGAAAGCATTTAAAAAAAAAGAAAGTATAAAAAAGTTATAAAAGTTTAAGTTTACAGTAAAGATAATGTAGTATTCTAATTGTTTTTATTTTATGTAAAATAAATATTTTATAAAATATGTTGCACTCTAAAATTGCTATAAAATCAAAGCCATATGTCTAACTGATTTATGTTCCAAATTTGAAGTTGATATCACAAAAATTGCGGTTCCTGTGAGATTTTCTTTGGGCACTATACCAAAAATAACCACTGGATTACACCCAAACTCTTTTGAATTTTTCTAATGCAGTTTTCTGTCACAAATCAATCATTTTCTGTCACAATATCACATCTATTACAAAACAGTCACCAAATATGGAATCTTGACTGTCAGACCTTTCCAACGAT
>NW_015631049.1:508900-514328 GCF_001515625.1 Sinocyclocheilus rhinocerous | reverse complement strand
AAGGTTGGTCTCTTTTTAAAGAAGACACAAAGCAGATTATTGCTGAAGTGAAAAAGAAAGAAAAGAAAGTATAAAAAAGTTATAAAAGTTTAAGTTTACAGTAAAGATAATGTAGTATTCTTATTTTATGTATTTTATATAAAATAAATATTTTGCACTCTAAAGATTTATGTTCCAAATTTGAAGTTGATATCACAAAAATTGTGGTTCCTGTGAGATTTTCTTTGGGCACTATACCAAAAATAACCACTGGATTACACCCAAACTCTTTTGAATTTTTCTAATGCAGTTTTCTGTCACAAATCAATCATTTTCTGTCACAATATCACATCTATTACAAAACAGTCACCAAATATGGAATCTTGACTGTCAGGCCTTTCCAACGATATGTGTTTTGTCAAGATTACAAAAAGATTTGATTTTCTAGAACACAAGCCACAATATATGTATGTTTATATGTATGTCTATATGTATGTTTTATATCTTGATTTATACCCCTAAAAGGGCGACGTATCCCCTGAGATACAAACATTTAGAGACCGATTACAGAAAATATAAGCATTTAATTTATAACATTTCAATGTAAACCTAATAAGCTAATGCTAAACAACAGCTTTTTAAACAGGTAAGTCCCCTCCAACGTGTGTAAATATGTGAACTAGATCAACTTTTATCGGAGGGTAAGTAGATTTCCCACCACAGGCGGCCATGCTGGTTTAAATGCTGCCCGTGAGCTAAACAAAGAATGGAGAAACAAAAGTCACCTCATCTAAATATTCACAACAAACACCCTTTCAAGATGAAACCAAGAAATGAGACCTACGCTTTCACTGCTTCTCCCCAGAGATTCTCAAATGTCTGTATCCCCCAGGATACGTCGCCCCTTTTAGGGTTAAATTATTAGTGTTTTTAGAGTTTCCCTTTATTTGAGCGTTAGATGATGGCAAAGGTAATCTAAATGTAAAAATAGAAGAAATGATGCATGCACAATTAGATAACAAACAACAAACATCGACCAATACCAAAAAAGTACAAAATCATATTGGATGATAACTGATTTGGTGCTGATATATTGTGCATCCCTTGTCAGTTTTAATTTCATGCTGACTTAAAGGCTCTGGAGTGATAACATGTTGATGAGAGAATTACTCACAACCTGGGGAACTGTGAACCAGAGTCATCAGATTCTCACTATTGTTGTTTACTTCTGGAATTTACATTGTTGCAGGAAGTCTTTTGGTGAAACAATCTTGATGTTCCTGTTTTGAAATGCTTTTAGTATTGAGAAATGTCCAATCAGTGAGAGAATTGAGTGTGTATGCGTGTGTGTGTAATTTGATGTTGGTAATATTATTTTGTAGCCATGGAAACAAAGAGGTGTTCTCATGCCTGGGCATTCAACTGGCTGTTGATTGGTTCCTGGAGAAGGGCCACAAAGATATCACAGTTTTTGTCCCAGCATGGAGGAAAGAACAGTCGAGACCTGATGCACCAATCAAAGGTACCACAAAAATGAAAAAAAAAAAAAAACACGCAGAAAATGTTTCTGTGATGAGTTAACACTTCCTTGAAGTGCGAGTATGTGTCTGTGTATTTCCAATTGGTCTAAAAATCTGAGACCACCAAATAAATTGCTTCTATGTTAATGTTAATTTAATGTATATATTATTAAATATATCAATTTGAGTGAAAAGTTTAATTGAAAATTATTTTCTGAATTTATTAGTATTGTTCATCCTTCTTTTGATCAAAGAAAAGCAGCTCTCAAGCTGCATGAACTCCACAAATTTGTGTAAAACCTGATGAATCATATTCTCAATCATGATTTGAGAATGATCCAAATAGCATCTTGTGCTTCAACCGAGACAAACAAAAATGACCTTTTTTTGTTTTACAAAGTTCACATGATCAGTGTCACAGATTCACCGCCTTTGATTATCGACCTAGAAGTATTCTTAATCATTATATTTCATAATGTTTCTTTATTTACAAATGTTTAAAATTCCAAAATGTTGTTTATTTTCAGGCTTAAAATAGGTTAGACTTTTGACCCTTACTGTATGTTGTTAGATACAGTAGATCTTTTCACTGTGTGTGTTACCATCAAAAGCCATTTTTATTTGCCTGCATGAACTTCTCTGAGGAGCCGCCATGTGTCCAGTGAGATCGTCCATCTGTGCTGTGATGTTTATACAAGTTTGCGTATGTCTGTGCATGAGGTCACAGGAAGTGATGATGTGTGATGTCACCCTCATCCTCAGATCAGGAGATCCTACGGAAATTAGAGAAGGAAAAGATCCTTGTCTTCACACCGTCTCGCAGAGTCCAAGGCCGGCGAGTGGTTTGCTACGATGACCGTTTTATCGTCAAGCTGGCCTGCGACTCAGACGGGATCATTGTGTCCAACGATAACTACCGAGACTTGCAGAATGAGAAACCGGAGTGGAAGAAATTTATTGAGGAACGACTCCTCATGTACAGCTTCGTCAATGACAAGTATGCTCGCACACAGTTACCGTGGTGACGGGGTTTTCTCTCTCAATAAATTGTCTTGTGCTTACCACCCTCACCACCCGTATGGCGTTCCTCTCACTCTTTTTCTTCTTTCACTTTTTATTGCTCTGTCATTTGTTTCAACTCTCTATAGTCAGTTGTTCTATTTGTAAATAAGCTTTAATTAATTTACCGATTTATTTGCTTAAGTTTGATTTCCAGTGATGAGGTCCCATGATTAGGCCTGTTGTGTATGCCTGTTCCCAGTTATATGTGATTTAAGCCACACTGCTATCCCAAAAAAAGTCATTTTAAGTGAATATAGAAATGCCATAAATGGGCATTTTTGTCTCACTTGCTGATGCAGTATGTAGTTCAGTATAAATGCTTTGTCATGCACATACACCATCTGTGGTGGTTCACATCACAAAACGATTAATGATGCTTTAACATACATTGTGAATGCAGAGTGCTCCAGTTTCACTTTATTTTAATATTTGCATAATGGCCGCAAAAAATAATTTTGGACAGAAATATTCTACCATACTTCTGTATAATGTATAACATTATTAATCTCATATTTATAATATAAATAAGGATAACGTTCATATTTAAATACATTTTAGATTTAAATCATTATTCCTATCATAGAGTTGTGCTTATTTGTGTCTGTTGGATTGATTTGTAGGTTCATGCCTCCTGATGATCCTTTAGGGAGACACGGACCCAGTCTGGAAAATTTTCTCCGTAAACGACCAGTGGTTCCAGAGCACAAGAAGCAGCCGTGTCCTTATGGTCAGTACAGCAAAAGTAGGAAATTAATTTGTCTTTATTCCAGAACATCACAGCATATTACAAATATCCATTTTTGCTGTATCAACACTGTAATATAAAAGAAGATAAATATATTTGATACGTTTTTCATGCACTGTCAAACTATGGATTTTCCAGTTGGATTTTTAAAAATAATTTTCAGTATACTGTTATTTAAAAAAACAATCAGTGCTACCATTTTAAAAAACACAGAAGTAACTTTTTTTTTGTCTCAACCACCACTATTGGTTTTATCACAGGTAAGAAGTGCACGTACGGCCATAAGTGCAAGTACTACCACCCAGAAAGAGCCAACCAACCACAACGGGCTGTCGCAGATGAGCTCAGAGCCTTTGCCAAACTCTCTGCCGTAAAGACAATGAGCGAGGGGGCACTTGCCAAATGTGGGACCTCTGGTTCTGCTGCCAAGGGAGACAGTAGCTCAGAGGCAAAGCGAGTGGCACCCAAGCGCCAGTCTGACCCCAGTATCCGGTCAGTTGCATGTGAGCAAGAAGAGAGACTCTGTCCAATGCGGAAGGCTGAGGCCAGTTCTGTACCGTCTTTAGTTTCAGCGCTTAGCGTTCCAACTATGCCACTGACGAAAAGCCACGCAGCAGGCGCTCTAAACACACGCTCAGCAAGCAGCCCTGTTCCAGGGTCTCTGCACTTTACCCACAGCTCACTTGAACACGCAGGCAGCGTCCAGTATCCCCCCATCCTAGTCACCAATAGCCAGGGCGCATCTGTGGCTTACGGTGAGCCATTCCCCAAGTACGACTCTGTGGTAAGCGACCATGGATACTATTCCATGCTCAGTGACTTCTCCACCATGAGCCTCCAAGACAGTTTCTGCAGTCTTGAACAGCCAGAGCCTGTAGGGGTTGGTGGAGGATATCCTGGCAGAGCCAGCATGTGCCCAGAACCTGGCCGAAGCCATTCGTCAGACTCCTTCTCGTCCTACAGTGGAGAGATGTACCTCAACTCATTGGAGGGCAGCCTGGACGACAGCATGAAAGGGCCACCTTCGCAGACCCAGATGCAACCTTCGGCGCAAACGCGCCTTCAAGCCTTTGCTCACGGTTTCCACCATGAGGCCTTGACACGTGTGCAGAGCTACGGAACGGATGAACCCAAACCGGGTCCTCGAAAGCAGTCCTCCGCCCACCTTGCGCCACACACCCAACACCCAGTTGTTGGCGCTCGATCCAGCTGCCCAGGAGACTACCCTCCTCTCTCCCAGAACATGTTGCCTTCTGCCAGCCCCTCACAGCACGGTCGATCCTTAGGCATGACTCGAATGGACAGCATCTCTGACTCACGGCTCTACGAGAGCAACCCGCTGCGCCAAAGGAGACCTCCTCTTTGCCGAGAGCAGCATGCCAGCTGGGACCCTTTGCCGTGTGGTAATGAGCCCTACAGTTATGGAAGCTATGGATTAACGGGAGGCCTTATGCCTTGCTGTGAAAGGGTGATGGTCCGCAGCATGCCCGAGAAGATGGAGCAGATCTGGAGGTCCCCGTGGGATAGCGTGCCGCCTCCACCGCCCAGTGCTCGTGGGCCAGCGGAGGAACCCCAAGAGCGGCACCCTATTCCAGAACACCAGTTTCAAACCTACCGAAACCTCTGTAACATCTTCCCGGCATATGTGGTCCATTTGGTCATGGAGGAGAACCCTCACATGACTGATCCCCAGCAGCTGGCTGCCGTCATCGTCACTAAACTGCGCTCTTGCCATTAAGGCTGCTAACAACAACACCACAATATTTAGATATCCTAGTGAATGAGAAATTGGACGCCTTGAGAATTTCGTATTTTGTTTCACTCTGAAGAAACAGCCAGCCCCCATATGTAATTATGATTGGATTGGATCCATTAGGAGGTTGGCTAGCATGATAGCATTGATGCTGCATTGGTTATTATGTAATCTGTTAAGCCATATGGGAGCCTGGATCTTGTACCTTGAAAAGTTTAGCATAGAAACGTGAGATCCCTCATAAAAAAGGTCCTGCTTTCTCCACCGTTTAGCTCCTGAGATGGGCCAAAAAGTTCTTAAGGTTGTTCATAAAGCCGGCTCAAAAGTGTATCCACATTGAGAGAGCAACTGCCTGCCAGTTTGATGGCA
>NW_015631049.1:497402-505259 GCF_001515625.1 Sinocyclocheilus rhinocerous | reverse complement strand
AAAAAATAAGAAATCAGGAAGGGGGCCAACACTTTTTCACACCACTGTATATATATGTTTTTATATCTTGATTTATACCCCTAAAAGGGCGACGTATCCCCTGAGATACAAACATTTAGAGACCGATTACAGAAAATATAAGCATTTAATTTATAAAATTTCAATGTAAACCTAATAAGCTAATGCTGAACAACAGCTTTTTAAACAGGTAAGTCCCCTCCAACGTGTGTAAATATGTGAACTAGATCAACTTTTATCGGAGGGTAAGTAGATTTCCCACCACAGGCGGCCATGCTGGTTTAAATGCTGCCCGTGAGCTAAACAAAGAATGGAGAAACAAAAGTCACCTCATCTAAATATTCACAACAAACACCCTTTCAAGATGAAACCAAGAAATGAGACCTACGCTTTCACTGCTTCTCCCCAGAGATTCTCAAATGTCTGTATCCCCCAGGATACGTCGCCCCTTTTAGGGTTAAATTATTAGTGTTTTTAGAGTTTCCCTTTATTTGAGCGTTAGATGATGGCAAAGGTAATCTAAATGTAAAAATAGAAGAAATGAAGCATTGCACAATTAGATAACAAACAATGATACCAAAATCATATTGGCTGATATACAGTGCATCCCTAGTCGGTTTTGATTTCATGGTGACTTAGAGGCTCTGGACTGATAACATGTTGATGAGAGAATTAGTCAGAACCTGGGGAACTGTGAACTAGAGAGTCATCAGATTCTCACTATTGTTGTTTACTTCTGGAATTTACGCTGTTGCAGGAAGTCTTTTGGTGAAATGATCTTTATGTTCCTGTTTTGAAATGCTCGTAGTATTGAGAAAAGTCCAATCAGTAAGAGAACTGTGTGTAATTTGATGTTGGTAATATTATTTTGTAGCCATGGAAACAAAGAGGTGTTCTCATGCCTGGGCATTCAACTGGCTGTTGATTGGTTCCTGGAGAAGGGCCACAAAGATATCACAGTTTTTGTCCCAGCATGGAGGAAAGAACAGTCGAGACCTGATGCACCAATCAAAGGTACCACAAAAATGAAAAAAAAAAAAAAACACGCAGAAAATGTTTCTGTGATGAGTTAACACTTCCTTGAAGTGCGAGTATGTGTCTGTGTATTTCCAATTGGTCTAAAAATCTGAGACCACCAAATAAATTGCTTCTATGTTAATGTTAATTTAATGTATATATTATTAAATATATCAATTTGAGTGAAAAGTTTAATTGAAAATTATTTTCTGAATTTATTAGTATTGTTCATCCTTCTTTTGATCAAAGAAAAGCAGCTCTCAAGCTGCATGAACTCCACAAATTTGTGTAAAACCTGATGAATCATATTCTCAATCATGATTTGAGAATGATCCAAATAGCATCTTGTGCTTCAACCGAGACAAACAAAAATGACCTTTTTTTGTTTTACAAAGTTCACATGATCAGTGTCACAGATTCACCGCCTTTGATTATCGACCTAGAAGTATTCTTAATCATTATATTTCATAATGTTTCTTTATTTACAAATGTTTAAAATTCCAAAATGTTGTTTATTTTCAGGCTTAAAATAGGTTAGACTTTTGACCCTTACTGTATGTTGTTAGATACAGTAGATCTTTTCACTGTGTGTGTTACCATCAAAAGCCATTTTTATTTGCCTGCATGAACTTCTCTGAGGAGCCGCCATGTGTCCAGTGAGATCGTCCATCTGTGCTGTGATGTTTATACAAGTTTGCGTATGTCTGTGCATGAGGTCACAGGAAGTGATGATGTGTGATGTCACCCTCATCCTCAGATCAGGAGATCCTACGGAAATTAGAGAAGGAAAAGATCCTTGTCTTCACACCGTCTCGCAGAGTCCAAGGCCGGCGAGTGGTTTGCTACGATGACCGTTTTATCGTCAAGCTGGCCTGCGACTCAGACGGGATCATTGTGTCCAACGATAACTACCGAGACTTGCAGAATGAGAAACCGGAGTGGAAGAAATTTATTGAGGAACGACTCCTCATGTACAGCTTCGTCAATGACAAGTATGCTCGCACACAGTTACCGTGGTGACGGGGTTTTCTCTCTCAATAAATTGTCTTGTGCTTACCACCCTCACCACCCGTATGGCGTTCCTCTCACTCTTTTTCTTCTTTCACTTTTTATTGCTCTGTCATTTGTTTCAACTCTCTATAGTCAGTTGTTCTATTTGTAAATAAGCTTTAATTAATTTACCGATTTATTTGCTTAAGTTTGATTTCCAGTGATGAGGTCCCATGATTAGGCCTGTTGTGTATGCCTGTTCCCAGTTATATGTGATTTAAGCCACACTGCTATCCCAAAAAAAGTCATTTTAAGTGAATATAGAAATGCCATAAATGGGCATTTTTGTCTCACTTGCTGATGCAGTATGTAGTTCAGTATAAATGCTTTGTCATGCACATACACCATCTGTGGTGGTTCACATCACAAAACGATTAATGATGCTTTAACATACATTGTGAATGCAGAGTGCTCCAGTTTCACTTTATTTTAATATTTGCATAATGGCCGCAAAAAATAATTTTGGACAGAAATATTCTACCATACTTCTGTATAATGTATAACATTATTAATCTCATATTTATAATATAAATAAGGATAACGTTCATATTTAAATACATTTTAGATTTAAATCATTATTCCTATCATAGAGTTGTGCTTATTTGTGTCTGTTGGATTGATTTGTAGGTTCATGCCTCCTGATGATCCTTTAGGGAGACACGGACCCAGTCTGGAAAATTTTCTCCGTAAACGACCAGTGGTTCCAGAGCACAAGAAGCAGCCGTGTCCTTATGGTCAGTACAGCAAAAGTAGGAAATTAATTTGTCTTTATTCCAGAACATCACAGCATATTACAAATATCCATTTTTGCTGTATCAACACTGTAATATAAAAGAAGATAAATATATTTGATACGTTTTTCATGCACTGTCAAACTATGGATTTTCCAGTTGGATTTTTAAAAATAATTTTCAGTATACTGTTATTTAAAAAAACAATCAGTGCTACCATTTTAAAAAACACAGAAGTAACTTTTTTTTTGTCTCAACCACCACTATTGGTTTTATCACAGGTAAGAAGTGCACGTACGGCCATAAGTGCAAGTACTACCACCCAGAAAGAGCCAACCAACCACAACGGGCTGTCGCAGATGAGCTCAGAGCCTTTGCCAAACTCTCTGCCGTAAAGACAATGAGCGAGGGGGCACTTGCCAAATGTGGGACCTCTGGTTCTGCTGCCAAGGGAGACAGTAGCTCAGAGGCAAAGCGAGTGGCACCCAAGCGCCAGTCTGACCCCAGTATCCGGTCAGTTGCATGTGAGCAAGAAGAGAGACTCTGTCCAATGCGGAAGGCTGAGGCCAGTTCTGTACCGTCTTTAGTTTCAGCGCTTAGCGTTCCAACTATGCCACTGACGAAAAGCCACGCAGCAGGCGCTCTAAACACACGCTCAGCAAGCAGCCCTGTTCCAGGGTCTCTGCACTTTACCCACAGCTCACTTGAACACGCAGGCAGCGTCCAGTATCCCCCCATCCTAGTCACCAATAGCCAGGGCGCATCTGTGGCTTACGGTGAGCCATTCCCCAAGTACGACTCTGTGGTAAGCGACCATGGATACTATTCCATGCTCAGTGACTTCTCCACCATCAGCCTCCAAGACAGTTTCTGCAGTCTTGAACAGCCAGAGCCTGTAGGGGTGGGTGGAGGATATCCTGGCAGAGCCAGCATGTGCCCAGAACCCGGCCGAAGTCATTCGTCAGACTCCTTCTCGTCCTACAGTGGAGAGATGTACCTCAACTCATTGGAGGGCAGCCTGGACGACAGCATGAAAGGGCCACCTTCGCAGACCCAGATGCAACCTTCGGCGCAAACGCGCCTTCAAGCCTTTGCTCACGGTTTCCACCATGAGGCCTTGACACGTGTGCAGAGCTACGGAACGGATGAACCCAAACCGGGTCCTCGAAAGCAGTCCTCCGCCCACCTTGCGCCACACACCCAACACCCAGTTGTTGGCGCTCGATCCAGCTGCCCAGGAGACTACCCTCCTCTCTCCCAGAACATGTTGCCTTCTGCCAGCCCCTCACAGCACGGTCGATCCTTAGGCATGACTCGAATGGACAGCATCTCTGACTCACGGCTCTACGAGAGCAACCCGCTGCGCCAAAGGAGACCTCCTCTTTGCCGAGAGCAGCATGCCAGCTGGGACCCTTTGCCGTGTGGTAATGAGCCCTACAGTTATGGAAGCTATGGATTAACGGGAGGCCTTATGCCTTGCTGTGAAAGGGTGATGGTCCGCAGCATGCCCGAGAAGATGGAGCAGATCTGGAGGTCCCCGTGGGATAGCGTGCCGCCTCCACCGCCCAGTGCTCGTGGGCCAGCGGAGGAACCCCAAGAGCGGCACCCTATTCCAGAACACCAGTTTCAAACCTACCGAAACCTCTGTAACATCTTCCCGGCATATGTGGTCCATTTGGTCATGGAGGAGAACCCTCACATGACTGATCCCCAGCAGCTGGCTGCCGTCATCGTCACTAAACTGCGCTCTTGCCATTAAGGCTGCTAACAACAACACCACAATATTTAGATATCCTAGTGAATGAGAAATTGGACGCCTTGAGAATTTCGTATTTTGTTTCACTCTGAAGAAACAGCCAGCCCCCATATGTAATTATGATTGGATTGGATCCATTAGGAGGTTGGCTAGCATGATAGCATTGATGCTGCATTGGTTATTATGTAATCTGTTAAGCCATATGGGAGCCTGGATCTTGTACCTTGAAAAGTTTAGCATAGAAACGTGAGATCCCTCATAAAAAAGGTCCTGCTTTCTCCACCGTTTAGCTCCTGAGATGGGCCAAAAAGTTCTTAAGGTTGTTCATAAAGCCGGCTCAAAAGTGTATCCACATTGAGAGAGCAACTGCCTGCCAGTTTGATGGCAGATCTTGAGAATGTGTTATTTCGTTGGTGATGATAACATTTATCCTTTGAAAAAGAGTTACATGAGAGAAATCTCTTTGGTAAAACCGATCAGAAATGATCCTGCACAATATGAATAGTATTGTGTATGTATATGTGTATTCACTTGCATTTGCGTGTAAATATGACGTGACACCGTGGTGTGGTTTTTCGGTGTGCGTGATGACTTGATGTGTGATTTTGGAAAGATTAGGAATGAACGCTTGCGTACCTCAAAGCATGACCTTTGAACTTTTATGGCCTTACATCGGAGCGACCTCACCACACATTAATGTGAATAGTACTTAATAGTTGTGGAGGTCGCTGTTTTGCATTTGTTTTATAAAAGCGAGCACTGGGACAGAAAGATTTAGATTCTGCCGTGCTGCAGTTCAGACTTTTTAATTGGCTGGGCTGTAACTGCAAACCGGCCCTGCAACATCTGTTCGCACACATGCACGGATACGTATTTACGAAGCCATTTTAAAAGATTGAGCCAAACAGAAAATCAGTGTACATTTTCCTGATCTGAAAGCACTAGGTATGTCTAGTTGGAGAAGATATTATTCATATGTATTTGCTAAATGTTGTTGTTGTATTGTAGATTTTAAGAGAGATGTTTGAGTAAGCATGGGCTTCAGTAAATCTCTCCCAGACAGCATGTTAGCACTATGCTTGACAGAGAGCGCTGCTCACGTTTGGCTCGTTAGTCGATAACTATGCTCAAGTATTCACAAACTGGGGAGGAGAATGCGTCTCTTCGGCAAAATGCTCTTGTGCAGCATCTATTTCCTGATTGATGCCGAGAGACCACCCCATTTCATCTGCTCCGCCCTGTAAGTTAACATATTTTCAGGAGAGCGTGAATGTTATTGGTCCAGAGATGCTCTGGGTGTTTTAAAAAGAGACTTAAATTGCTCCTTCATTTTTTTTCATGAGCACAGGAGTGGCCCCGTAGGGCCCCGTTACTGCTCATGGGAAGGTGTGACACACTGCCTACCTGTCTCTTCCTGTGCGACACACACGGAACACCAGGCTGTTGTTGGGTTGTTTCTGACATTTGGCTGACAGTTCGCTTGCTGCCTCTCTACCGCCCCTGACCCTGCTTCGACTTGGACACAAAACCCAACCTCTCAGCTCTCTAATACGAATATGGACGGTTCTCCTTCCCTTTAGTTTTATTTTTCAACAAGGTTCTTCCAGAAGGCCATTAATGATTTTTTTTTTTTCTTTTTACAATCTCTGATTTTTTTTTTTCAAAAATATTTTAAAATGTTTTCTTTTTTATGATTATTTACACATTTTAGGCCAGAAACATATTTATGCAAGTACATAATTGTAGGCACTAATGCTTGATCAATGACATCATGACAACTTTATTGGCTAATAGCATCACAAGAAGGTTCACATTCCTAAATCCTTCCGTAGCGTCCGTCTTGAACTGACATCAAAGGCAGCAGATGATAAAATATCCCATTTCACACTTTTAGCTTTCAGAAAATCTAGAACTGTCAAAAATCTACTATAAAATTATTATTTTAAGTTGCAGTTCTGTTGTGTTATGAATTGTGACATATTTTGGAATGCAATGACGTGAAATCCAGCTAGAAGTGTTAAGTTGTGGTCACATTTAATGTTTGGCAAATTTTTGCAGGCTAAATGCAGCCATTTAAATAGGAATCCACAGGATTGGGAATTTACTTGAGGGCAATAGATTTCCCCACAGAGATTTCGCAACTGGTTCAAGTTGGTCACGTAGACTGACAATAGACATTTTTTGCCCACAAACTTTCGCTAATGTGACTGCACCTTTAGCATCATTCATGTACTTACAGCGTATGTTTCAGGCCTAAATTTATATTTTTGTTTGAGATTGAAATGTTTTTACGGTTGGGTTTCTCCATTTTTCCTTCTCCTCTGAACCTAGGAGCAAAAAATCCTGAAGGAGGTGTTTATAGAGCAGGGGTGGGCAAACTTGGCCCTTCCAGGCCACTTTCCTTCAGAGTTTAGCTCCAACTCTAATCAAACACACCTGAACCAGCTAATCATTGTCTTCAAGACTACTAGAAAGCTACAGGCAGGTGAGTTTTATCAGGGTTGGACCAAATCTCTGCAGGAAAGTGGCCTGGAAGGGCCAAGTTTGCCCATCACTGTTCTAGAGCAATCTAGAAACTAATTTCTGGTAAGTTACATTACTGTCTGCTGCTTATGCTCCGAGGTTCAGACCCCCATGCAGTTGAACAGCAAGCTACCAACACATCAAATGTCCAGAAACGACCTTTTGCTTGTTGATACAAATTGTATCTATTTCTTGATTGTAAAAAAAAAAATATATATATATATATTTCTGAGCTGTACAGTATCACTTATATGAGTATATATATATATATATATATCTATATATTTAAAAAAACAAAACAACAAAAAAAAAAGCTTAGTTTTGTTTAAAAAAAAAAAAGGATAAAGAAATATAATGCCATAATGTCAGTGATACCGTGTGTCACTCGAGTAGCCCATAGAGATGGCTTATTTCCTGCTGGGCAGACCACAGACAGGGATCTCTCTCTCTCTCTCTCTCTCGTTTCTTTCTCCGTTCTCTCATACTTCCTTTACCTTTCCATGCCTTGAAATTTGCTGTTTGATGGGTATTTTGGAAAGTGATAGTTTACCTCAGTGGAACTGAACTTCATTTCTGTTTGACTGAAGGATTTTTAGGGCGTGGCTTTATTTATCATCATTCAGTCCCTCTCTGTTAAAGGTATAGATTCAGGAGAGACACATTCTGACTCAATCTGTGTACTCCTAATATATTTTTCCTCTTTGTAAATATTGAAAATTAATGTCAATCCTCTTGTATTTGCACAGTATTAGTGCATTTCAC
>NW_015631049.1:492749-497325 GCF_001515625.1 Sinocyclocheilus rhinocerous | reverse complement strand
CCACTTTCCTTCAGAGTTTAGCTCCAACTCTAATCAAACACACCTGAACCAGCTAATCATTGTCTTCAAGACTACTAGAAAGCTACAGGCAGGTGAGTTTTATCAGGGTTGGACCAAATCTCTGCAGGAAAGTGGCCTGGAAGGGCCAAGTTTGCCCATCACTGTTCTAGAGCAATCTAGAAACTAATTTCTGGTAAGTTACATTACTGTCTGCTGCTTATGCTCCGAGGTTCAGACCCCCATGCAGTTGAACAGCAAGCTACCAACACATCAAATGTCCAGAAACGACCTTTTGCTTGTTGATACAAATTGTATCTATTTCTTGATTGTAAAAAAAAAATATATATATATATTTCTGAGCTGTACAGTATCACTTATATGAGTATATATATCTATATATATTTAAAAAAAAAAGCTTAGTTTTGTTTTAAAAAAAAAGGATAAAGAAATATAATGCCATAATGTCAGTGATACCGTGTGTCACTCGAGTAGCCCATAGAGATGGCTTATTTCCTGCTGGGCAGACCACAGACAGGGATCTCTCTCTCTCTCTCTCTCTCGTTTCTTTCTCCGTTCTCTCATACTTCCTTTACCTTTCCATGCCTTGAAATTTGCTGTTTGATGGGTATTTTGGAAAGTGATAGTTTACCTCAGTGGAACTGAACTTCATTTCTGTTTGACTGAAGGATTTTTAGGGCGTGGCTTTATTTATCATCATTCAGTCCCTCTCTGTTAAAGGTATAGATTCAGGAGAGACACATTCTGACTCAATCTGTGTACTCCTAATATATTTTTCCTCTTTGTAAATATTGAAAATTAATGTCAATCCTCTTGTATTTGCACAGTATTAGTGCATTTCACATACATAAAGACACTCTACCAGCTTATCCGTGCGGGATCTCTCATACACACACTTAGACTCGACGGGTTGCCTTGACAACCGCAGTCAGCTGATCACATGCTATCATTAGTACTGATATAACTAATGTAAAATGTTGACTATTGTGTGCGCTGGTGTGAATTTATGGTAAATTCACTGCTGTTTCACCTGTAACATAGTTTACCTTCTACAGTAAAGTCATGGAGGTTCCAGGTTGAAGATGAGACTTTAATAGGATGGAATTTGCACAATGTTTTTTTTATTTTTATTTTTTTATTTAGCAAATAGGTGAGTTTGGGCAAATGAAGTTGACGCCACACGCGCACATTCTCTCATGAGTAAAATGTGAGCTTTATCCGAGTGTCGTACTGAAAGATTTCTACACAAACACAAACACGAACACTCACCTCGTAACCTGCCTTACAGTTTAACTACTTTGGTTACTACTTACGCTTCTTGCTTGTTTTTTTTTCTATTCTCATAAGCGGAAGTGCTAATGAGAAGATGAGTTTTTTTGGTTTCAGCTCTTAGTCTCTACTGGTGTCTGAATGGACAACCTGATTTAACTGCACGAACTACCATTTTTTTCTGATTAAGCTTGGCTAGAATGTCCGAGAAGAAACTACAGGACAACTGGACATGCCCAAAGGAGAAAAACGTCAAAAAAAATAAATAAAGCAAACGGGCATTTCAAACTGTCAGAAGAGTTGTTTTTTCCCCCATCGCTGGTTGCAGAGCTGATTTAATCTGTACATTTACATGTATGTTTTCAATATTGAATACACCAGCTATTACTCGCTCAAACAAACACTCACCGACAGACTGATTCTCAGGAACAAACAGATGTATTATTATTTCAGCTCCTTTATGAAAGACATTATCTTCGATGTTTGCTCTTATAAAACTGCATTGTGAAGTAGCGTGGATGATCTTGAAAACGTGTTCTTAAATTCGAGTTTTGTTCATTTAACATCCCCCCCCCCCACGCGCCTTCGCAGGTTGACTGAGTGGTCTTAGCACTTTTGAGTCTCGTGCTGTGATGAAGATGACATACAATAGTATGTTTTACTCTACTGAATGAAACGTTGCTTTTAAACTTGTTTTCAATATGACAAAAACATGAACCAGAAAAAAGAAGAAGAACGTGAAATAGGGTGGGAAACCTTTATAACGCTTTGGGTCTGTGGACTCAAACAAAATGTAAGTCTCAATGACAAAAGGTGTTTGTTCCTCTCAATAAAGCCAGACTCTATTTGGTTAACGGTTATCATGCCTGTGTTCCTATTGGTTGCTTGTTTGACTGTAGATAGCAAAATGGAATGAAGTCATACAGAGGAAGTAAGATAGTAAGCAAAACATATTGCAAAACACCAGAGCAAGATACAATTATTCAGTTAGTAGAGGCCCCAACACTCACACTTTAGTCCCTTAAAATGTAAGTGTTCAATTGCATTAGATACAAAATGTTAAACCAAGTGGCAATGGTAAAAATATTGAATGCTTTTTAAATGAGTATCTTATGCTCACAAAGGCTGCATTTATTTGATCAAAAATTGTAATATTGTGAAATATTATTAGTTTAAAAATAAACATTTCAATACATTTTAAAATATAATTTATTCCTGTGATGGCAAAGCTGAATTTTAGCAGCCATTACTCCAGTCTTCAGTGTAATGTGGTCCTTCAGAAATTATTCTAATATACTGATTGGGTGCTCAAGAAACATTATCAATGTTGAAATCAGTTGCGCTACAAGATTTTTTTTTGTAGAAACAATTTATTTTTTAGAATTCTTTCATAAGTTGAAAAGAACAGCTTTTGTTTGAAATCTTTCGTAACAAATATATTTACTGTCACGCAGTTTAATGCATCCTTGCAAAATAAATATTTTTTTCAATTAAAAAAAATAAAATTTCCCATCCACCAAACTTTTGAACGGTAGTATGCATTTTTAAGTGTTCAAATACATTTTGGGGCCACTGTATATAAGTGACTATAACAATCAGATGTGGGATAAGACCACAAAATTGTGCCGCTACTGGTTTTGGGATTGCAGCACATTTCAGAACAGATTACCAGAATGTAACAGGTCTTTGCAAAGAAGCTGATATTAAAGGATATTCAGTCATTCTTAATGGAAGTAATTTACATGGAGGTTTAACACGAACAGCATGTTCAATAATATAACTCCAGTGCAACAGACCTGGACCTCAAGAAACAGAAAAAAAAAAAGATGTAACATGAGTACACAATACAAAATGAAGTTTATTTGGCAACTTTGTCTTCAAAAATAATGTCATGTAATTTACAACATTTCTCAAACAGCACCTACTTCTTCATTAGAACCTCGTGAGACATTGCTCATGGGAGTTTCACTTCTGGATGGTTGAACAGATGCCAAGAGCTGAAGGACTGAGCTGAGCAGATCAAACTGTAGCCTGGACCGTAACTAATAACACTAGAGTGAGACAGACATCTGATATTCCTTCTAACAAAGATGGACACGAACTATAAAAGAAAAACGGTTTAATGTGTGTGTGTGTCTAGAAGAGCCTCAGTCCAGCTTGGGCCTCAAGCGTTTGTCTTTAGCATCATAGGGTTCATAGTTCAGGGTCGGTTGCTCAATATCTTATGGCCGCTGAGTATCTTGAGTATGTGTTAGAACAGCTTGAGTCCAGCTTTGAGTTTGCTCAAATCACTATGAGTCCAAAGCGGCCCATCTGATCCACTGGCTCTGCTCTGAAGGGGAACACTGTGGATAAAGATTTATTTTTATGAAAATCATATTACAACATATTAACTAAATGTTCCTAACTTTTAAAGTTTCTAACTCCTCTCACCTCCTGTTGCCATGGTGCCGGGGGAGTTGATCTAGCTCCACCTGCTGGTCAAACACAGTAAATGTAGAATAACACTCCACCATCAAACAGGAGGGGTCCTCTGGTTGTCCTGGAACCTTTCCTAGCGGATACTGTTTCCAGGGGACTTTATCTGATTGGACACAAAAACTTCAGAGTTAAGAACTGCAACCAAATCATTTAAAACCATCTCAGGATTTACTACTAATTTACCAACTACAGTTGCTTGAGGAGCAAAATGAGGTGCCCTCAGTCCTCATCAGTGATTGGCCAGATGATAGAAGGGTGGGGCTTTGAGATGTCACTCTTCCACATCACATTAAACACCAGTTGACATTACTTGTGCTAATTCACCCTAGTATTTGGGGTCATGGAAACAGACTGTCCCCCATGTGCAATGACTGTGGAAGTGTGCAGATGGTCTGAATTTATGAATGAATGTATTATTCAAGTAACAAGTGTTGAAGCATTTCATTTATTTGTAATAAACTGCAGACATGCTGCAGCACAAACATCACATTTCATAAACACAAGACAATCTGTAAACTAACTGCAGTGTTAATTTGGCATTATTTATATGCTATTATAGTTTAGATTTTTTTTTAAATTTAAATTTTAATAATATTCTTATTTGTTTTTTTTTAATCATTTTTACTATTTTAATAATTCTATTTAGTTTTATTTTGTATTTCAGTTTTAGTTTTATTAATCTTAGTACTTTAAATGTAATTAAAAATGTTGCTTGGCAACAAACCATTATCAAATAAGCAGAAATTTTAATCTAACATTTCATTTTATTTCAATTAATAAAAATGTTTTATAATTGTTTTAAAGTTAG
>NW_015631049.1:489580-492448 GCF_001515625.1 Sinocyclocheilus rhinocerous | reverse complement strand
TAGATTTTTTTTTAAATTTAATTTTAATAATATTCTTATTTGTTTTTTTTTAATCATTTTTACTATTTTAATAATTCTATTTAGTTTTATTTTGTATTTCAGTTTTAGTTTTATTAATCTTAGTACTTTAAATGTAATTAAAAATGTTGCTTGGCAACAAACCATTATCAAATAAGCAGAAATTTTAATCTAACATTTCATTTTATTTCAATTAATAAAAATGTTTTATAATTGTTTTAAAGTTAGATTGGAAGGTAGAATGTACACTGTGTTATCTATATAGTGTCAATTTAAAATCTAGCCACTGTTAGCAATAGGTGGGATTTGAAATCACTTGTGAATTAGTGGATTGAATCAACCTCATACAATTGACCTCCTCACTGAACAAGAATTAATAAATTAATAGTAAATATAATTCATATAAGAAAATGAAATACTTAACAAAAAAAGCAGGTGAGGTTGTGTGAGTGTTACCTGTGCACACGCTCCATGCAGATCCCCGTAATGCAAAGTTTCTCTCTTGTACAGTTTCTGCGCTTAGCTTTTCCTGGAGCTCCTCTGTGGGCGGAGCCTGCACAGATCTGGGGGTGTGGTTAGATGAGGTGTCTCTGTTCTGTGCCGCATTACTCTTGAGTCTCTCCTGAAGGTTTTGTAGGGTGTACACAGGCTGAGCGGGGTCTGAGGGTCCGGGGGATGAGTTTCCATGGTAACCCTGTGTGTAAATGCTGCAGAGCTGAAGCAGGTTCTGCTGGGCGTCATGTGGGAGGGGCTGGTCCATGTCACTCAAAATCCTTAAAAGGCAAGAAGTAAAATTAGATTACCTGCTTTCACCCACACTGTATGTGTAAATATGTGTGCACGTTTACTCACTGTCGCAGAAGAAACGGTGTAGCTGGGCACGGTGCGTTCACACATGCAGAAATCAGATTCTGCCATGGAAACTGTAATCGGTTCATGAAGATCCTTTCCTTGGATATTTTTAGTCGCTTGTGAGCCTTTAATTCACCTGCCACACACATAGACTTTGTTAAAAGAAGTTTAACACAATGTGCATTTTAAAAACTATGGGTTTAATTTACTAAGCGTGTACACACACATTTATGTATGTGTGAAATCTATGTACAATTCGTTAAGATTTTTAAATAATAAAATAGATTAAAAAAAACAACAACATTAAAAAGAAGGCAAAAAGTTTTTGGACACTTTCTTTGGATTATTTTAAGAGATCAGGTTTTCACACCAAGGAAAGTTTTTAAATTTTTGTTAAATGATGATAGATGTTTAAATCAATATATCAGAAGTTGGTTTAACGGAGTACTTTATAAAATAAAAACATCCATTTTCGTAGACTAAAATGATATGCTATTTTAGTCGGAGTAAAATGTAATGAAATGAATGAATATGACAGGACGAAAGACTTTCAAAACAGCATTCATACCCTTTTAGTGTGTTGCCGTCCCCATTGACTTCTATAATATGGAAAAAAAAATATCAAGTAACAAGTCAACAGGGACTCACATTCTTCAAAGTTTCTTCTTTTGTGTTCAGCAGAAGAAATTCATACAGGCTTGGAACAACTTGAGGGTCAGTATATGATAAAATTTTCATTTTTGGGTGAACTATCCCTTTAAGTGTCCAAATACTTTTTAAAGGCCACTGTATAATATATATTACCACAGAGACCCAGAAGATGTCTCAAGATTCATACTTTTGCTATTGCAGAGTAAAATTTCAGAGATCCAGGAGGCGATGTAGTAAGTTCTGTGACTGGATGGCTCATTCGAGAGCTCGGCGAACAGTTTGTCAAGGATCAGATTTATAAAGATGGATGAATTCAAGACCTTCAAACATGGCAACCAGAAGTGCAAAAACACTCGAGGAAGACATGGGGCGAACATGTCGACAGAGTCCTCTACAGAGAAAGAGGGAGAGGTAAATTTAATTTATGCGAGCTAATTCCTTCATGCTTTCCTGCGTTCTAAACAAAATCTTGTGCATTTGTACCTGAGGGATCAATATCCAAAGACTCCAGTTGTTCTGCGGTGGGAATAAGGAATCCATCCTGAATTAAAACATCAACAAGGATGTCTCTGTAACACAGACAGAACAGATGGCAATGAGACACATACTCTTTACCATATCAGAAATAAAGTCTTGCTCAGTTGAACACATGCACACACCTGGCCTCTGTGGCGAAGTGTTTGATCTGCGTCAGGATCCAGCTGAGATCAGCGCTGGCATCCGGCCACACGCCACGCTGCCCTCCCTGCTTTGCCAGCTCTTCGTACGTCTGCCAAACACACCAAAAACAATGGGCACAACATAATCAACAACTTGAAACTGCTTGCATTAATAACAGAAACATCCTTACCAAACACCACTACATGTTTTTAGCTTGTGTCTATCCCACAGACCCACAATACAGTTTTATACACATACCAAAAACACCCAAGTTCTCCATTTTGGAGAATAACCACTGAATAACCACTGAACGCAAGCAGCATACGCTCTTCTGTGTCAGCTGCGCCACACGGATGCGCTTTTTTCGTTCAAATCAAAGCGTAAATACACGTAGAAAACGTATCCTTGTGTCGCGGCTGACACAGAAGAGCGTATGCAGTTTGCGTTCAGCGGATATTCTCCAAAATGGCACTACAGTGAGGAGACGAATTGTTGAATGAAGTCGTTATTTTTGTTTTCTTCGCGTACAAAAAGTAGATGGACTATTTTGACGATGTCTTTCATACTTTTCTGGACCTTGACAGTGTATTTTACTTGGCAGTCAATGGGACAGTCACAAGTCTCCCGGTTTTCATCCAAAATATCTTCCGAAGACGAACGAAGCTTTTATGGGTTTGGAACGACATG
>NW_015631049.1:478049-489547 GCF_001515625.1 Sinocyclocheilus rhinocerous | reverse complement strand
CTTTCTGGACCTAGTTAGTGTATTTTACTTGGCAGTCAATGGGACAGTCACAAGTCTCCCGGTTTTCATCCAAAATATCTTCCGAAGACGAACGAAGCTTTTATGGGTTTGGAACGACATGGGGGCAAGTGATTAATGACAAAATGTTCCTTTTGGAGTGGAGTAACCCTTTAAACTGCTGTCTCAGAAACACAAGCTCATACTGCCCTCTGCTGGTGTAAGCTGGGATATTATACACAATGTGAGATTCGTCCCAGACTTACCTGAAACTGTTCTCGTTCATAAGAGATGAGCAGTTCTCTGACTTTTTCTGAAAGATAGAGAACAAACAGAGAACTAATATTCAACAGTTCAAAACCATACTACAGTTCAAAAGTTTGGGGTCTCTTAAGAATTTTTTTTGAAAGAAGTCTCTTTGGCTTATCAAGACGGCATTTATTTGATCAAAAATACAGTAAAACTGAGAAATAGTATTACAATTTAAAGTAACTGTTTTCTATTTTAACATATTTAAAATGCAATTTACTCATGTGATAGCAAAACTGAATTTTCAGAAGCCATTACTCCAGTCTTCAGTATCCCATAATCCTTCAGAAATCATTATAATATGCTGATATGGTGTTGCTTAATTTTTTTTTTTTTTGGAAACCATAATGCCTTTTTTTTCAGGATTCTTTGATTAATAGAAGGTTTAAAAGAATAGCATTTATTTTAAACATGCATCTTCTGTTACATTATAAATGTTTTTACTGTAACTTTTGAATTTAAGGTGTCCTTGATTAAAGTATTTTACATCGTTTTTAAATTCTGAACAAAGCTAATGCTTTGCATTTAAGTGACATGAAATACCCTACAAAGGTATACACTACAAAGGTATTTATTATTTTTTATGCAATTTGTCTTATATTGTAATATAATAGTCATGTTTCTCAGCTGTAGAAGTCCCATCAGTCTCTGTCATTTTCCTTCCCCAAAGTTCTCTCCTTTACTGACACAAATGTCCAACTGGAGTTTTATGCATAAAAGGCTACTCACTGTGTGCCTCGATCTCTTTCTGTCTGCGGAGTAGATCTTCCTCTTGTTTTTTAACAAACTCCTCTTCATCCTCCTCTTCTGATGAAGTGTTCCAGTCCTCTGTCAGCTGACTGCCCATTTGGCGAGACCAGTACTCTTGATGCAACCAGTCCAACACAAATCCACAACCTGAAGAACACAAACAAACAAACACAATGCACAAATTTAAACACTACAATGACATATGCAGCAAACAGAGAAGTTAAAGTCTGTTTGCATGAGTGACTGTAAGGAAAGAGCTTTCTTTCACCTTTTCGGCACCACTTTAGTGATGGGAGTCTGCGGTGTGTCAGATCATGCCTGAGGTTTACCACCCACTCTGGGATATTTATCTGTCAGAGAGACAAACTGTAGTCAGACCGCAGTTATAGCAGCTTATGAAAGACGTTCATCTGAGTTGAAGTGTGACTTACATTCCCAGCTAACCTTCGTAAGGGTCTAGCAACTCTTTTCTGTTGCCGTTCTGTGATGAGATTTACAAACCTGAAACACAATCATACTCGTTACTCCAGTAACGTCAAATGTACTGATTTGTATGGTTCAAGTGAACTTGATGGATGATAAACATACCGAACCAGCGCCATGCCATACAGCAGCACCAGATCATTGGACTCCAGCTGACCCTTGCTGTCCAGCACCTGACAACGCACCAGGTCCGCTGTACTGTCCACGGCTACCGGAGTGCTTTGTCCGAACCTGTAACAACAGACAGCATTATCAAGGACAATGTTCCAGACCGGTCCTTATAAATGAGTTCAGACTAGAGTTGGGCGATGGCTACCAAATTGGCATTGGATGATGTCTACAGTGAAACATCGCGATTTTCATCATCAGAAGTTATTATCCAACACCCACGATCTGACCCGCATGTTCCAGCCTGTTTAATCTAATTTAATTAAAATAATTTTGAATTTTTTTGCTGTTTTCTAGCCTATAATTTGTTTGGCGATTTTGCACAATAAAATCTTTACCTGGGAACAACTTCATTATGTTATTATTATTTAAAAAAATAATAATAAATTTAATTATCTGAAGTAACTGCGCAGAAATTTAAAGCATGCATTGTACTGGGCGTTATTGGGGTTGCGGGGAATCACGATGCCTGCTCAACATCGCGATGTCTGCCAGCTATTGATGATGGATGGCATTGTTTATCGGCCCAACCCTAGCTCAGACATTTTCAAAATGGGGTGCAGGGATCTCCAGGGGGCCACAAAAAAGACCTAAGCAGTTTGGAGAAAAACAGTGCGAAACAGAAACAAGAAAAAAAATGTACAAAAAAAAAGAAGCAATTAAATAAATAATTTGAATAAAATAAATACAAATGTATTAAAATAAAATTATGTAAAAAAAATTTAACAGTGCTACAGTGATTAGAAAAAATTATTAATGTAACAATAGAAACTAAATATTTTCCATGTAGTATTTTAATATTATTTATAATATTAATTGTTCAAAGTATATTTTTGGTCTTTAAACACACACAATAATAAATTGTTGCCTTTTACACTTTAGGAGGTCATATTTGGGGGTCCATAGCAAAAAAAAAACATTGAAAACCCATAAGCTAGTTAGTTTAACCTGTCCCATGTCAGCGACTCAGCGTAGATTGAATGCAAGTGTGAATCTTCAAAAATAATGCCCAAAACACATCTCATTCCAAAACCAAGATACCAAGATATCACATTTTGCACAAAGCCAAAGTAATCTACTGTTAGAACCCTCTGAATTGCTTGTATTTTGACATTATTTCTAGGACAGTTTAAAAAATGTAAGCATTTCCTGTGCTGGGTAGATTACTTACAATTTGTAACGTTAGTCCGTTACTGACTTAAAGGTACATGATGAAAATTTGCGATTAGTAACGGTCCGTGTACGTTGCGTTCATTCGTTTTTTGATTAGTTTTTTAAAAACAGAAACATGAGAAAATGCCTTTTTCGTATTTTCAAGAAGAAAAAAAATTCGCCTTGATTTTTCGTTTTTACATCCAGGGGTAGAAAATGGATAATAGCTTGAATATTCGATTTTCACGTGTGGGCGTGAATGAAACGCCCATTTCCGCTGATTGGTCAAGCAAAGGTCAAATGGTGCGTCATCATGTCTCCTTCAATTCCACGCTACAGAGTATCAGTCCTCCGCTGCTATAGTTACAGCGTTTATTGCAACTACATTTCATCTTTCTCTCATCAAACAACCTGACTAAAAAAATTCCCGCCCACACGTGGAAATCGAATATTCAAGCTATTATCCATTTTCTACCCCTGGATGTAAAAACGAAAAATCAAGGCGAATTTTTTTTCTTCTTGAAAATACGAAAAAGGCATTTTCTCATGTTTCTGTTTTTAAAAAACTAATCAAAAAACGAATGAACGCAACGTACACGGACCAGTAACGTCATTTATTACATTACACATTTTAGAGGATCTGATTACTTTTTTAAACCTAACTTATTAAATTAATTCGAGTAGGATAACGTTGTTCATCATTGATGTAAAAATACAAGAGAAAGAAAATATGTATGGATGTGTATGTGTGTGTGTGTGTGTGTGTGTTATCAACAACGTGAAGTGCATTAAACATGACACATAACAAGGGTTTCCCAAACGGAGTTTGTAAGTTAATAATAAATCATTAAATCATACAAATGAAAAAAGTTTAAAAGACAGAAAAGAAAATCGTAATTCAAAAGAGGAAACATCAGTTGTCACATGACCCAACAAACTGCAATCACAACATCTCCAACACTGTGTGCAAGACAGATCACTCTCACAGCAGGTCCATCCCTGACCACCGTACCTGCCCTTCCACGCGGAGATCCTGTGCAGCGCGTGTTTCTGCAGCGCGGGCTCTTTGGAGAACAAATACTCCAGCACATGCTCGTACTCCGCTTTGTTCATCCAGGCCACGACGTGACGCGTCTTCCCCACCGTTTTCTTCTTCATCTTCAGATCGTAGACTTTATGCTTGCGAACGCTGTAGTATCTGGACCCGCAACAAGAAAATAAGTATGTGCAGCTAGAGTCGGAGAAAACAAAACATACGATTCATGTAAATCTGATTTCCGACCACATCACGGTCCTACGCCCCTCCAGCGGTGCGGCAGGTTGAACGCTCCCCGTGCACAAGTGATGAACAATGGTTCCGTACGTGCCAGCCAGGACACTTTCTACAAGAAGAGAAGGGTTAAAACAGAGCTGGGAATAATAATGTTAATTGCACTCAAATGATTGTTATAGGTGTAGTCTATGGCAATAAAGAACATTTTCCTCAAACTCTTGGTCAGTCAGAATTATTATTAATAAATTAATTAATTATAATAATTGCTGTTAATAGTGTTCATCGTCTGTTTGATTACGTCTTTAATTGATTTTTCCGTACATTTCTGCCATAAGTTTATTAACTGACAGTCACCACTGATAAGCTACTACTAAATATGAGCAGATTCATTACCAGCTATTCCCACATGTGCTGGCACCCAGCAGAATCCAACTACCACTCCTTTTCTTTGTATACGCCATAATAATGTAAATATTTCACACATCAAATCTTCTCTAGAAGATTGCCGAGTAATCAATGATGTTAAAACAGAAGCAGAGTCAGAGCATACCACTACTCTGTCTGGTCTTACTTCCTCTACCCATGTTAGTCCTATTATGATAGCAACCATTTCAACAGTATATATTGACAATTTAGATGTTAATCTTTTAGTTATGGATATTTTAAAATCTGGAATATATATTCCTACTCCTGTAAGCCCTGTTTTGGGGTCTTTAGATCCATCAGTATAAATGTGCATACTTGCATAAAATCTTTCCTGTATATACTTATTTACATTATATTTAATACTACCCATTTCCTCCCATTCTCTTTTCTTATCCAATATCTCTAGATCAATTTTAACATCAGGAATTATCCATGTTGGTACCTCTCCCCATACAGGTGACACACTACATTCTATATTTGTTATCTGATATTTCTCTGCTAACTGATTTATATTCCATCCATATCCTCCCCCTTTGTTATTTGAGTATTCCCAGCAATTATTTAAAATATCTGTAGCTATATGTTTTCCAGAATAACTCTTTAAAGACAACCAATATAGCAAAGACAATTTAACTCTCCTCAAGCTCAATGGCATTTCATGTGCCTCTACTAATAACGCATTGATTGGTGTTATTCTTCTTCTTCTTCTTCTTGTTTGGTGTTTATTGGCGGTTGGCAACCTAACTGACTGGTGCATTACCGCCACCGACTGGAATAAAGTATGGATCAGGATTTTGCCTGTAGGACAAAATAAACCATAAAAACCAATCAAAACAAATAAATAAACTAGAAATTAAAACAAAACAAATAAATAAATAAAAAACAATCAAAAAGACTATATTCTTTTATATGAGTCGATTTAACCAAATTATGGTGACAAAAAATCCCTCCTCAGGCATTTCCCGTACCAAACGATGCCATTCATCAGAGGAAGACAAATCGAGCTAGGAATTTCTGGGGAAAATTACGTCACTGTTGGAATTGTGTGGGATACCCCCACCTCGCATTCCCAGAGCGCGCGTTGAAGCCCCGGCGTCTGTGGCACACAAAGCAGCAGCAGCAGCGCATAACGGGGCCTGTGAGAATCCGGGCGGAGTTTAGTCAAACGCGCTTTGGTGAGCGTGCTTCGGCTGGGCTGGGTGTGGTTTTCAAAACTCAGTTCCGTTAGCAGGAAACGACTCTAGGACCACCAGTACTTCTCTGAGCGACAAAGACGCACTGAAAAGTGAAACTTTGTCTTCGGGAGCTGGAAGAGATTTGAGGAGAAGCTTTTCCACACGGGCGGTGGCGTTTGCTCACTCTTGCGCGTGGACGTCAGCCGATGGGAAAAAGTTTGGCTTTCTGTTGACTTCATTGTATCAACACAGTTTGTGACACATCCGTGAGAGAAGAGACTAAATACAGACAAAATGCCGAAAACGGTGAGTACCCTTGAGAAATGGAAACTATTGGTTTGAGTTTGTACTGTAGCAAACAAAAATGGTTAGACATTTCACAGTGCTTTTAAAAGCTGCGCATTTTTGGTGAAACAGGAGACAGCAGCGACGCGTAGGCGCTCGAAAGGGGCGAGGATGGTCTTTCTCTTGTTGGCATTTTTGCCAGCCAGTTCCCGCGGGTGAACAGTAGGCCATGCGCGATGAACTAATTATGGCAAGAATTAATTATTTGGACAATGACGGTCGTTCATCCCATCCGAACGCACTGAAGAAGAACTTGTTGCGTTGCAAATGAATTGGACGATTTCTCTACTTTATTAGCTTTTTTACTTTTCCAAACTCATACTTTCGCTGTGTGTTGTATTTTATAAGCACTAGTCTAAATCTATGACCTTAGCAGTGGCGTTTTGTGTTGTATAGGGGCTGAACCGTTACTCAGTGACAGCCTGTAACCCCCCCCCCATCAAAATTACGGTGCATAGACCGTCTAGTGGTGGTGTGGATTTTGATTCCCAGTGAGTCAAATCTTTTGATTTCTTTCACAAAAGATTCGTTCAGGTTCACTGACTAGTAAGTTACAGCATTTGGCCAGTGGGTGGCAACAAGACCGTCTTTGTGTGTTACGAGTTATTGAATCATAACCGATTCCATTCAAACACATGTTGTATTATCTTTTATTAAACTGGGTCTACACATCTACTAAAAGACTGAGGAAACGGAAAGAGTGTTTAAGTGAAACTGAAAGAGTGTTTAAGCCACAAATAATAACAAAACATTTTTTACAATCAGTCATGTCACGAAAGTGAATGAGAACTATTTGTGCACTTAAAAGATTCGTTCAAAACGATTCACGTGTGCACTTCATTTAAGCCTCTGTCCAGCAGCGTAATGGCGCGTTTTGGTCTACTTTTTATAAGTGATTCCGGATAAGAAATATGAGGCGTGTCAGAACAGAAGCGGCTGTTCCAGCGTTTTTGGAGCTCGTCTGTCACAAGGGAGGGCCAGACGAGCTCATGGCGCAATCTTGGACAATTTTCCATGCCAAGGCGTGGTGCTCACCCAAATACTTGGGGAAAAAAAACAAAAAACACGGTCCCTGATTTTTTTTATTATTATTTTTTTGTTACACCTCATAATTAACGAATCATTGTTTTATTAAAGATTATATTTAAGACCACAGACCAACAGTAGGATGGAGGGACAAAATCTTTTTCTCACAAGTAGCTCAAGTTTTTAGTTTAAGCAATTTCTTTCCTCTGTGAAATGCCTTTCAGTGCTTGAGTGTCACTAGTTACATACGAGTGACACATACATGAGGTGTAAGTATTCAAAAGTACAACTAGCAAAAAAAGTACCATGGACGTGTGCTATGGTCTAGGAGCTTGTACCATATTGTTCTTTGAAAAGTACCATGTAAATACCCAAATGACTAGTCTTTAAAAACCAACTGAAACAGAATTTCCTAGCCTTTCTTGTGCATTAACATGGAAATCTGTGTGTTTCAATCATTAAAACATTAGATAATACTTTGTCCTCCTGAGAACCAGAAAAAAATGTTTTGTGAATTGTTGTTTTTGTATGTCATTACATTGGATGGAGCATAAGAAACAAATGGAGAAGAAACATTTTATTCTATGTCCTTTGTAGAGGATGCCAGGACTAAGTTATTTAAAAAAATAAAAAAAAAGACATAAAGGCATGTGTAGGCAAAAACAACGTTTTATTTTTTCATTCATCAATCAGTTTTTAGGTTTCAGGCTATTTTTAGCCAAACTTTGTACAGATGACTCTCAACTATGTTATGAAAGATATAACAGAATGATTTTTATATACTACTATACTTTATGGAATATGTGCGTAAAATGTCCATAAATTGGTATTCCCATTCTGTACAATGTATCCATACGTTGCATCTAATTTGCACTAACTTGCGGCAAACCATAATGAAAAAAAGAAGTGTAATAATGGGAGTAATAACTTTGCAACATTTTCATAAGAATATCTCATATTTCATAGGAATATTGATCTATAATTTCTTACCCTATTGACTTCTTGTGTTTCCCCAAAATGCCTGATTAGCATGATGTTTGTCCTGGTGTTCTCTACAGAAGACATGTATGAAAATTATGCCTTGTTTTGTAACAGTCATATTCTGATTTGAAACCCCATAACATTTTTCTGAGATGTTTATTTACGAGAAACCATTTGAAAATTAGCCAGATTTAAATGCTAATTACAAAACAAAACCCTAAGAGTGCTAAATTGGATCATTCTGTCAATATCAGTCATATTTAAAGACCAAGGAGAGGGAGTGTTTATGATCAAACATTTGATATCTCTAAAAAGCCTATCTATCTATCTATCTATCTGTCTATCTGTCTATCTGTCTGTCTGTCTGTCTCTGTCAACAGGATGTACATGAAAATGTGTGAATTTATGAAAGATTTATGACAAACTCTTGTTCTGTGAAGCATTGTATACATTAAGTACTGTTAAAAATATATTGTATACATGATATATACATTATATACTGTTACTGTTTGTTAATGTAATGTAAGTTATTAGCCTATTAAATGGCCGTATTAGACATTTGAGTGTTGATATTGTGGTTAAGCTCCCATTTCATTTTTTTTTTCTCAAAATAGCTCAGTCACATCCTTGCACAATAGCTTACATGTAGCTTGTAGTTATTTTCCTCTCATGTTCTGAATGAAGAGAAGCTCAGGCCAAGAATAGTTGCGTGTGAATGTAGATGTTAACCGGATGTAATATCAGAGGCGTTTAAAGTGAGAGAACAGATTAGGTACATGACACTAAAAAGAAGAGTGTCGGTGAGGTTGTGTGGCTGACATGCCGTTTTTTTCCGGAATAGATGGACTTTCATGATAATAGAAATCAGTCTAGTATAAGTAGATGGGTTTCTCTTGTCATTGGGGACATTGGATGCATTTAGAGGTTTGGATCTGCTTATGGAATTATATTGAACTGTAAAATGAGTCAGAACCTTTTTTCAGCCGTTATTGTAGACTCCTGCAAGTCCAAGAGTCTCTTTCCGAAAATGACTCAAGGTTTCTGTGCTTACACTGTGCTTACATCACTTCCTGCTTGAACGTTTCCTGTTCGGGGCCATCTAGGCTTGAGTACCTTATTTGGAGGCTCAGTACCTTATTTGGAGTTTCACAGAACTGCGGCATCCGCACACATACACCCTCACACACACACACACACAGAGCTTTGTGTAGTGAGTTTGGGCCCCTTTTCCTCTGCAGATTTCTGTTGCCCAGAATGCAGCTTTATCACAGCTAATGTACTAAAATGGCCTCTTTTATAATCAACACACTCCTCTCTCTCTTCCTTCACTCACATGCACTCACACATATGCATTTATCTCCAGTCATCAGTTTCTCTCAGTGTACTGAGTGGGAGTTTTGTGACCTCTGTAGGTTCAGGTCAGAGGGAGTGTGCAGGCGAGAAGTGAGGTACTCACTAAGGGCCAACTTAACACTAACCTTTGTGCAAAATTTTATAAACAGTTTTGTGTAAATTTATAGCCAGATCTGTTTCAATCACAGAAGTCTGTATGTGCACTACTTAGGGCTGTGCAAAAAATCGAATGCTATTTAAAAGCGAAGGAAAGCGAGGAAAAGAGGGAACGCCCCGCCCCCGCGGTGATACCGGTATTACCGGTGTTGTCACACATCGATTAACCGGTGGGAAAATTTCCTCACCGTCACAACCCTACAGCACGTGCTTTCAGATGTAGCAGCATTTACAACACAGAGCCGTACATCACTGACAAGCTACGCAAAATCAGCAATGAATCGCCTGCGATTTTGAATGCGATTTTGCGTAGCTTGTCAGTGATCTAGGGCTCTGTGTAGTTTGGGGTTGGTACAGTTTTCTATGTTTCAATGTTTTTGAAAGAAGCCTCTTATGCTGACTACGGCTGCATTTATGGCTGCATTTATTTAATAAAAATACAAAGTAAAAGATCTCTTTTCTATTTCAGTACATTTTAAAATGTAATTTAAAATATAATGTTGTGATTGCAATGCTGAATTTTCGGCAGCTGTTAGTTACTCTAGTCTTCAGTGTCACATAATCCTTCAGAAATCATTCTAAAATGCTGATTTGGTTGACTGTCAAGTTGAAAACAGTTGTTCTGCTTAATATTTTTGTGGAAACTGTGATACATTTTTTCAGGATTCTTTGATGAATAGGAAGTTCAAAAGAACAACATTTATATGAAATCTTTTGTAACACCAGAAATGTCTTTACTGTCACTTTTGATCAATTTTTAATGCATCCTTGCTGAATAACAGTGTTAGTTTCCTTCAAGAAAAAACTCTTACTGACCCCAATCCTTTTAATGGTATAGTGTATTTACAATTTGCATCTTTTTAGGGTATGTTTTTTTGGATTTTCTTGACCATTCTTGGTTATATTCTCTTTGCAACCATAGCCTATATATTTGAAGTTCAGGTTTAAATCTGCCGACAAACGTACACAGATTTGATTCAGTACACACTAAAAAAGGAGTGTAATGTCCAGTCCATAAGGCCTGTAGATTTAAAACCATACAGATGATCCAAAGTCTTCTGGAATTACAGGCAATAATTTCTACATTGTAACATATAGACTTTAGTATTATTTGTCTAAATATACTGCTTAAATATTATTTCTTGACCTGGTTACCTTGACCATGAAGGGTGTTGGAGGTCTCTGGTATGTGCAAAGTGGACGGATTAACTACAAACACACACACACGGTCAGATTAATGATCTTTAATAAGGTAAAGCTCCAGGGGGGTTTGAGGAGAAAGTTCTTGAGTTTGTTGAACAGTTCACATTTCGATGGAGGAAAAACATCAGCATTGAATGACATCTCACTTCAAGCCTCATGTGAGTCAAACTCTGTGGATGTGTAAAGCAATACAAACAGATTGTGAACTAAAATAGTTGGATACATTTGCAAGTGGTTTTGGACAGTCAGATGAAAAACTTTATAGCTTTGAACAAGATGTTTTGTACAGGACTATTATGTAAATGCATAATACTGGTGTCAATTGTTTCTGCATTTTATTTTTTAAAGAACTTCCACTTTAGAGTAATTGAGCTGTAAATTACTGGCAGAAGCTAGAAGTTAATTTACTGGCAGAAGCCTTTGGTGTAGCGTTAAGGACCTAGATTATTTAATCAACTGGAGTGTCTTTTATTTAAATATGTTTTGTGAGATAGCTTATTGTTAAAAACAGAGCCACGCTTCCACTTCAAATTCATATTCACCTAAATTCACATTTAATGTAGTTACTGTGGCCCCGCGGCTGCATGCGTTTTTATTCAATTTCAGCATTGGAAGTTACTGATACTATGTTTGTGTAAATGTATAGCAGTTTGTCTGTACAACGGATATCATGAGGGACATTTGATCCTGTAGTATCAATA
>NW_015631049.1:458657-477915 GCF_001515625.1 Sinocyclocheilus rhinocerous | reverse complement strand
AGCTAATTATCGACAGCATGTTATTGATGTCTTCATTGATCACTTTTCCATTTTAGACACGGACAAACGTGTGGGCAAATGTGCATTAAATATACAAGGTCAGATGAGGATTGGCCACAAATGCACTCCGATTCTGCTGTCTCAATAATTTTTTTGGAGGCAGTATTGTAGAGTCATTAACCTAAATCAGACAACCAAAGGAGGGGGAGGGGCGAGAGGATAAGAGTTTGACTTTCTCCACCACAGTTAGATTGTGGTGTCAGTGTAACGATAGAATAAACACACAAATATACAGAGGTTGTTGGCGTTTTTATCTCCCCTCATCTGCTCGTTAGAAACGGCAGCCATTTTGTCCCTGTCTGAATGCATTTTTCAGGCCTGCAGACTCTGTGTGAATGTGTGTGTGTGTGTGTGTGTGAGTGAATGGGACAAAAACACTGTGAATGTTGTGGGGAGTGTGTTCTCTACACTATACTAGATTTTAGAACTTGTGCCAGTTTGTCCAAATGCTTGCTCTAATTAGCCTTTTAATTGTAGTAATTTGTTTTCATGGCTTGTTCTAGTTTCAAGGTTTTTTTTTTAGTGTGTGTGTGGGCTTGTTAATTGATTTTGGTGTGTTTGAGAAATACGAGGCATTGTTTGCCAAATTTTGGCTCTGTCGTAGCTCACGATTAGCATTTTTGCTGTAGCCTATGCTAGGGTGACCATACGTGCCATTTTCCCCGGACGCGTGGGGGAAAATGGCACCTATTGTTGTTTCCCCCTGGCCAGGATTTCTATATTGCCTAAAATATCTAGGGTTTGGCTTTGTTTGCGTGTGCAGACCAGTGTATGACATCGGTTCCTTGTGTTTTCGAAACGCTGTCGAGGTACTTTGAATCAAAGCAATATAGAAATCCTGGCCAGGACGCATCCGGGGAAAATGGCACGTATGGTCACCCTAGCCTATGCCAAACTAACTTCACACACTGATCCAAAGCCTATTGAGCAGGCCTTGCTGTCTACTGCATAGGCAGCTACCTTCTAAGACCGCATTACCTACATTAGTAATAGCAACAACTCTGCAAGTCACAGAAATTGCACTGCTCAATAGAGTGCAACAGTTCCCACCCACATTTTTAGTTGTCTTTGTTCTGGAAGTATTTTTCCCATAGGGATTTAAAAAAAAGTCTTTGTGTAACAGCTATAAGCCATGAACCAAACCAGCCAGCTATACAACATTATATACTTTGATTTGAAGCAAAGTATTTGAAATTCGGACTAAAAGTCAAAGATACAAGACTGTGTACTGAACGGCTTTGATGACGGGAAAGAACTACAATCCCAAAAACATTGCAAACGACATACCCAAAATTAAAACGATAGATACATATAGTGAAGTGAAGTGAAGTGACATGTGGCCAAGTATGGTTACCCATACTCGGAATTAGTGCTCTGCATTTAACCCATCCTAAGTGCACACACACAGCAGTGAACACACACACACCGTGAACACACACCCGGAGCAGTGGGCAGCCATTTATGCTGCGGCGCCCGGGGAGCAGTTGGGGGTTTGGTGCCTTGCTCAAGGGCACCTCAGTCGTGGTATTGAAGGTGGAAGAGAGCGCTGTACATTCACTCCCCCCACCTACAATTCCTGCCGGATCTGAGACTCGAACCCGCAACCTTTGGGTTACGAGTCCGACTCTCTAACAATTAGGCCACGACTTCCCCGACTTCAATAAAACAATTGATTTAAAGATGTTGATTATGTAATGAAATTATATATTTTATGTTTATTGCAAAATAGATATAGTATGCATACAAATCACAATGTGATTTACTTGTTGTGATTCTCTGATTGGTGGAGATTTCTCTGCAGAATCATGGGTAGTGTAGTTTTCACAAGGAATTCCACTGTTAAACATGATTATTTAAAAAAAAAAGTTGAAATAATGCAGGCTGATGGCTACAACAAAAGCATATACCATTGATAAACAACCTCACAGGAGGTCTGACTTTAATGGGTTAAAAGTCATCATTCAATTCCCCTATAGAATCTACATTCCTGTCATATCATCAACCATCTTAGATTGTCACAGAGCTACATTTTGAAAGAGAGCTAATATGTTCATTTTATTTAACTATTTGAAACTTGTTTGAAACTGCAGATACTATGTATAGCCTATTCTTTGCTGGTTCTATGTGTAATTGTGTGAGTATCATTGTCTCTGTGTGTGTGTGTGTGTGTGTGTGTGTGTGTGTGTGTGTGTGTCTGTGAGGGCGTCTGAGTAAAGGCAGGGTGATTGTTCTAAGAATAGTGGCAGAGAACCTCTGGCGGGTCCACTGTGAAGACTACACCCATCACACACACACCCTGACCAGGCAGAACTACAAATTCTTAGTTCCTGTTTCATGAAGACATGAGCTATTTTTACCCTGTGAATCCACCTCTGGATTGAGAGGGTCCATTAACCGACCAGTATACTGTTCCACACTTACTGCCACACTCAAACACACACACACACACAAACCTGTCATTACTGACAGAAAGAAAGAGTGAGATTGAGTGAGGGAGATGTTATGTCGGAGCTTGTGTATATGAAATGAACTCTCCCAGACCCAGAGAGGAGTAGAAGAGAAAAGAGCAGAAAAGTCATATAGCTGTTGGGAAAGTTCTGCTTGTTCCCTTTCTGTTCCAACTGACTGATATAAGCCTGTGAAACAGCAGAGCTAGGATTTTCTCTCTCTCACACACACACACACACACACACATACACATACACGCACATACACAGTAAGGCTAAAATCAAACGAATCACCTCATAGTAAAGTCAGATTCTGATAATATAACCTTGGAGGCACACATAAAACACCTGGGTTTCAAACACAGTTTCACAATCCAGCATTTCACAACCTACTTTTGTTTAACAATCTGAATATCACTTTCTGTGCTGAATATCTAATGGTCTGTTATAACATTAAGAAGCATCAAAACATCTGACATTTAATATAGATGACAGCTTAGTGTGTGAATATGAGAAAATCAAGATATTTGAATATGAAGTTGTGTGTGGAAAATATGGCTTCAAGGAGGTGTGTGCTCAAGTAAATAGCTAGTATGTAGATATGAGGGAGTGTGTGGATATATTTAATATATTAGGCTGTTTTACAACACATGGCAGTAATATCCAGTGCAAACCTTTTTTTGACAAATTTCTTGGCAAATTGAATTTTAAATATAGACTTTCATTTACATGATGTAATTCATAACTGAAAGTGATGAGATAAGACATTAACAGCTTTTTTGGGTTATTATTACGTATAGTATTAAGGCTGAATGTGTGCAAATTATAAATAACTTTGTTTCTTTATTCCCTTAAAATCACCCTGCTACCTCATTATGGCCCTCTTGACTCATGATGAATATCAAATCTCATAACTATCAAATCTCATTTGTGCTTCTCTTTGTCGATCATTTATAGGACTCGCAAGAAACAATGTCGTTTGGCTTCATTGATGTGCAAATGCTATGTTGAGCTCTTTAGAGTCTCAGCACATGGACACTCATCTGCCTCACAGGCAGCTGCTAGATAAAGCAGGGCATTATGGGTACAGCTGAGCTGGAGGTGTGTGTGTGTGCCTAAATTGAGCTATTTATCTCTCGCACACGCAGTCAAAGCTAGATAAAAGACCTTAATTTAGTAGAAGAGCTTTATATGGACCTCATCAATAAGACTGTCCATATTTCATTGACATTTTCACCGAACACTGGTTAGTTTTCGAGTTAATGAAATAAAATGAGTAACAGTTGACCGACTTTGTGTAATTGTAAATTAGTCAGAAACTGCACTGTACTGAGAATAATTACTCTGAATGATCTGTTATTAAAACTATACTAATTGTATAGTGAGAGGAAGTGAGGCGCATTGCTTAATGTGTCTCCATGGTTACTGGAGGCGTGGTTATCTGCATCCTGTGGGGTGGAGGCGGGGATGAGGTGAGAGAGACCGAGAAAGAAGAGAGGGGGGTATCTTTTTCCATTCGTCCCTCTTGCTGTTTCCTTGCATTGTTTTTATCTTATCCAGAGTTCCAGAGTGCAATCAATCATGTTAAAATAGCAAGCCACGCTTTGGCGCAGATTTAAGCACACGCACAAACATGCACACTCAAACTCATCTAAACACACACATACACGTAATGCCTCTTTTATAGTGCTCTTTGATAAGGGTTCAGGCTTTTTCTAGGTAGTATGCGCTATTAAAGATGTTTAAGCTGTCCATCACAAATAGAGAATTCATTATTTTCATTGCTCATGCTTTCATGTTAATTGAGAACGGAATGATTCTGATTTTCTGGTAAATCAACTTGCTTTTTGTGTGAATGTATTGAATTCATTTTTTTTATTATTATTATACATACACTGCTGCTAAATGAAAGTTTGGGGTTAGTAAGATTTCTTAATATTTTTGAAGGAAGTCTCTTATGCTCACCAAGGCCCCATTTATTTGACCAAAAAATAAAAAACAGAGCAAAAACAGTCGTTTTGTGAAATATTACCGTTTAAAATAACTTTTCTATTTGAATATATTTAAAAATGTAATTTATACCTATAATGTTATACCTCATATAACATTTATTGTAATCACTGTTGAAAATGGTTTTACTGCTTAATATTTTTTTTCTTTAATGAAAAGGAAGTAAAAAAGAACAGCACTGAAAATGGTAATCTTTTATAATATTATAAATGTCTTTACAGTCACTTTTGATCAATTTTAATGGATCCTTTCTGACTAAAAGTATTAAATTCTTTGAAACAATAAATAAATAAATAAAAATCTTCCCAAATATTTAACAGTACTGCCTATCTGTTGGCTTTTCAGTCTGTCTTTCGAATGTCATTCATTCATTCACAATTCATTATTTTTTTCCAGATCAGTGTTCGTTTGACTACGATGGATGCCGAGCTGGAGTTTGCCATCCAACCCAGCACCACAGGGAAACAGTTATTTGACCAGGTGTGTGTGTGTGTGTGTGAACTTGTTGCTGATTTATTTATTTATTTTTTAAAGAATTTAAGAACTTTTCTCACATTGAGATCTTGATTCAACATCCTGCTCCTCATAAATGTCCATTAAATGTTTTCTGATTGGCTGTGAATATATCACATTCAGTGTGAGCAGAAATATTGACTTGCAGTGGAAACTTAAGAGCAAGTCAGACAAGCTGTGTCTGTGTGTTTAGATTAAGAACTGGAAATCCTTCTTGTGAGGGAATTCTCCCTTCCTCCACCCTTCCTCTTTCTGACTCTGCTTCTTCCTCAGGCTGTACATTTCTGTACAGTCCCCTCTTCCTCACGCTTAGTCACTCTGTACATCACGTCTATGAAATCACTCTTTCGTAAAAAGTGCATCAAAATAATTAAATTATTTGTTTAATTTTAATTATTATTAAATTAGCACAAATATGTTGTGAATATTACATATATGGTCCAGCCCCAGCTGGAATTCCACTTTTTCCATGTCCATGAAGAGGAATTTGAGCCTGAGTCTCCTTTTCATATCCCTCTATGACAGAAAGCGAATGCATGTACTATGGGTGTGCAAAATTGTATTTTATTTAATATGCCTGTTTATTTCATATGAATCTGTTTTATAGGTGGTGAAAACCATTGGGTTAAGGGAGGTGTGGTTTTTTGGACTGCAGTACCAGGACACCAAAGGCTTTACCACCTGGCTTAAACTCAACAAGAAGGTGTGTGTGAATGCATATATCTGCTTTATAGTGTCCAATTAGCACCAGGCTTCATTTTTATACAGCCATTAATTTTTTTGTCATGTGTTTTTTCTCTAAACTGTCAATATTTCATCATCTCAAGTTCATTTTACTATGATTTGAATGGTATATAATTTTAGTTGACAAAATAAACATTTGAATTATGATTATAATGTGCAAAATTAAGAAAATGTGTTAAATTGTAACAGGCCAAATTACATGTCAACACGTGTCCTTGCTCTTTACATTAGCTCATAAAATACAGCATACAATAGGTTTATTGGCGTATTGGATACTTTTTCAGAAGATAATGTGTTGTGAAATCTTCATCCTTTGGAAACAGTCATGTGGGGGCGTGTTAGAACGAGCCGTTTTAGGTAGGCGTGGTTAACTCTTAACTTTTATAAAGAATATCTCTTTGGTTTTGAGACTTTAGTGTTTGCAACTTTACAGATCTTCTTTATGCACCAAGAGCTTGTAACACTCCAAAGAGAAAGGAAAAATTGAAATCGCATCATATGACCCCTTTAAGTGTTTAGAGACTACCAAGGATATTGCATTGTGTGAAGCATTGTTACGACAACAATATATTCACAACAGCATATTTTAGTTCAAATTTAATGAAGTTTTAATTCAAAACCCTAATTCTCATCATGCCACTTTTTAAAATATTTTCTTCATTATCGTTGACAAAATAAAAAATAAAACCTGTCAACAAACACTTTCGTCTGTAATGCCGCTGACAAGATTTCACTGATTAGCACTTTCTAGTGAAACCTGCAGTTGTCAGCCTTTTTCAGACTTGTCTTCCAATTTTCTTACGTCCCAATAATTTTACCCAGGGTGCCTCAAAAAAGTGCCATTAATAAAAAAATAACAAGGAAAGGCAGTGAGAGGTCTGTTAATTTGTGCTGAAGAAAGATATAATGGTTGCTGACAGGCAGGTGGAATTAATGACTGTGTCAAACTGAAAGTGATTCTAGTTTATTCTTTGTTGTCTAGGTTATGGCTCAAGACATCCGCAAGGAGAGTCCAATGCTATTTAAATTCAGAGCAAAGTTTTACCCTGAAGACGTTTCCGAGGAGCTGATTCAAGAGGCGACTCAAAGACTCTTCTTCCTTCAGGTGTGTGTTGTGTGTGTATTTACTGTATGTCTTGGGTAAAGTTAAGCATAAGATGTGGCCTTAGATATATTAATATAGAACGTATGTCAACTGGAGTGGACTGAAATGAACGCTGGGTCTTGTAAAGTGATAATGGGATATTGCACAATCTGGTGGTCAGTGAAGGAATTGCACCGGCTGGTCTGCTTACAGGCCAACAACATTAAAGCATTGCTTGCTTTAAAACGGTTGCATTGTTGGTTTACTTTAGGTGAAAGAGGGGATCCTGAACGACGATATCTACTGCCCCCCGGAGACTGCAGTGTTGCTGGCTTCTTATGCAGTGCAGGCCAAATACACTGACTACAACAAGGATGTTCACACTCCTGGATACCTGTCCAGTGAGAAACTGCTCCCACAGAGGTGTGTATACACAGATATTTTAGTACCAGTAGGGACAAGTGCTTCTCCAGAGTGGGGGAGCACAGATTATTGACAGAAAGTGCACTCTAATCTGTTTTTTAATGTGGTGTATATAATACTTCTCTAAAATCAGCTTTTCAAAGCATCACTAAACATGAAATTACTTAATGAAGGGAACTAATAAATCTCGGAAATCTATTATATTGACTGTATCTACTAAATTAAAGTAAAAATACTAAATTGTGTACAAAGCGTCTGCTAAATGTACATCGCAAATTTGAATTGTGTACATGATAAAAAAGCAATCCTAAAAAATAGACATTGTATAAACACAGACGTTATACGTAATAAAAATCTATTAAAGTAGAATATTAATAATATAAATGTTGGGTAACACTTTATTTTAAGGTGTCCTTGTTACACATGTTACATGTACTTACTATTATAATAACAATTAATTATGCATAATTACATGCAAGTAACCCTAAGCCAAACCAAATCCTTACCCTAACCATAGTTAATTAATACTACTCAGTACTTATATGTATAATTACACTGTAACAAGGACACCTTAAAGGGGTCCTTACCATATTGTGATGCCTGTGGCAACCACATGTGACGACTCCGCTTCGTCTACGTTGAAAGCCGATCCGGCGATCGACAGCGCGAAGTTGAAGTATTTCCTCAGCGACCAGCACGGATCAGCTCCAGGCATGACCAAGCGATATCGTCCTCTTTTGGAAGACCAAACAAAGTAGTTTCGCTTTCACAACGAAGCACACCGCGCCTTCACGACATGGCAGCGGCGGCAACAACAATACTACAGCGAGAATAAAAGTTACGCCTTCTTTCTTTGCGTGAACATTTGGGCGGCGTTATGCAAATCTTCCCAGATAGTGACGTAGGTATGTGGGGGCGTGTTAGAACGAGTCGTTTTAGGTAGGTGTGGCTGACTCTTAACTTTTATAAAGAATATCTCTTTGGATTTGAGACTTTAGTCTTTGCAACTTTACAGATCTTCTTTATGCACCAAGAGCTTGTAACACTCCAAAGAGAAAGGAAAAATTGCAATCGCATCATATGACCCCTTTAAAATAAAGTGTAACCAGATGTTGAAAATGGTTGTTAAGTCTTAACTCTTCAAACACTGTAGTAGTTGTTTTCAAATTTCAAACCATGTCAGTCACATACATCTTTTCGTTCATTGATGTTAAAGTAAGTGGTTAAAATACCTGTGCTGTGTGGTATTTTAAACATTTATTCACTAATCTGTTGAAACGCCAAGAGTGGTGTATAATAAATTATTTGTACTAGGGCTGCAATAACTAAAATCTATAATGAAGATGGCTGGCAATTAATGTGTTTATTAATTAATTATCGTTTATTAGTTGTTTCGTTGTTCATGGATCATCTTTGTCAGTGACATCACTTTATACTGATAAAATCCATACTTCTGTGAAAAATGCATTAAATACTGTAAATGGCAGAGGCCATAGTGTCTTGTGTAGGCTTAAAGCATAGTACTTAATGTTTTGTTAAAAGGGATCAGCCAAAGAACATGTTAAGAATGTGTTTGATATTCTAAATGTGAGCATGTGTGTGTAATCTTTTCTCTGCAGAGTTCTGGAACAGCACAAGCTGAATAAGGAGCAATGGGAGGAAAGAATTCAGGTCTGGCATGAGGAGCACAAGGGCATGTTGAGGTACAGCCAATGGAATGCGCTCTTGCTTTTTTTCTGTTTTATCGCTGACTGCAGTGACCCTGTCGATCACACACACCAGACAGAATGATAATGTGGATCTGTGTGTGTTTCAGAGAGGACTCGATGATGGAGTATCTGAAGATAGCTCAGGATCTGGAGATGTACGGTGTGAATTACTTCAGTATCAAGAATAAGAAAGGATCTGAGCTCTGGCTGGGTGTGGACGCCCTGGGACTCAACATCTACGAGCATAATGACAAGTACTTTAAGAAACATGATACATTTAACATTTATAAACAAATGAATGGGTTTGAAAGGTGTCACAAATAAATGTAGTAGTATATAATAACAAAGTACCATACAATTTTTTTGGAGCATTAAGAAATTTATTTAGCAAGGATGCAAATCAAAAGTGACAGTAAAGGCTTATATTGTAACAAAAAATTATATTTCAAATAAATGCTGCAGTAATACTTTCTATTCATCAAAGAATCCTAAAAAATGTTTTATCATAGTTATCAACAGCACAACCATTTTCAACATTGATGATAATAATAAGAAATATTTCTTGAGTAGCAAATCAGCATATTAGAATGATTTCTGAAGGATCATGTGATACTTAATACTGGAGTAATGGCTGCTGAAAATTCAACTTTGCCATCACAGGAATATATAAGATTTTAAAATATATTACAATACATTTTAAAATATATACAAATTGTAATATTTTACAATATTAATGCATTTCTCAGAAATAAATGCAGCCTTGATGAGCAAAAGAGTCTTAAAAGAATTAATAAATGAAAGAATAATTTTAAACTTTATTAGATATTTCCCAAATTTAGTAACATGTTTACGTTAATCAAAAACTACAATGAATTGAAAATAAAATTACCCTTGCTTTCTTTGACCATTTGTAAAAAAAGAAAAAAAGAATGATAATAAATAAACCTTGTAAGAGTTTCAGGCATAGAAAGTGACATTTATTTCTGTGCCAAAAAACCCTGACTCATCTCTTCTCCTCTTTTCAGGATGACGCCTAAAATTGGTTTCCCCTGGAGTGAGATCAGGAACATTTCTTTCAACGATAAGAAATTTGTCATCAAACCCATTGATAAAAAAGCCCCGGTATGTCAAACAAGATTTGTGTCTGACTTATCACAGTTTCTGTCCAGTTTCTTTGGAAATGGCATGTAGATAAGATGAACACTGTTATTGCAAAGCCTTAGAGTGGTGAAATGTTTCATGATGTGATTTGAGATTTGAGGATGGTGAAATCACAGTAAAGACTTTCCTTTGAAACTGCACGTTTTTTCTTTGTTACATTTTATCACAGGCATAAAGTATTTCCTATAGCTCCTGATTCCTCACTCCCTCCACCTTCTTTCTTTGGCCCTGTTCCAAACTTAGGGGGCTGTTTATGTAGGCAGCATTTTAAAGCTTTACAGGAAATATGTAAATAATCTCTCTCTCTTTTCCCACAGGACTTTGTTTTCTATGCCCAGCGTTTACGCATTAATAAGAGGATTCTGGCCCTGTGCATGGGGAACCATGAGCTTTATATGAGACGCCGTAAACCTGACACCATCGAGGTCCAGCAGATGAAAGCACAAGCCAAGGAGGAGAAGAACCACAAGAAGATGGAAAGGTGTGAGGGAAAAAAGCACCACACAAAAGCTCTGATATTAGGTCAAGATTGTGATTACTGGTGATGATTTGGATTCATTCCAATGATTTGAATATGTTGATTCTGTTCACCAAATGGAATCGTTCAGATGCGTCTTATGTTGATAAATGAAGGATTGGATGTTTAGATTAGTTCATTGTTCAGTGTTGGACGCTTCACAATGCCAGGAAGGACTTCTTCTAATACATCTGTCTGTTTGTTTCAGGGCCATGCTGGAGGATGAACGTAAAAAGAGAGAGCAGGCCGAAAAGGAGAAAGAAAAGATTGAAAAAGAAAAAGAGGAGCTGATGGAGAGACTCAAAGTGATAGAGGAACAAACAAGAAAAGCTCAGCAAGGTAACATGGAGTGAAATTCGCTCTGTTTTTTTCTTCTATTCATTAATGATTATTAATCACCCACTATTTTGTGTGGGCAGAGCTGGAAGAGCAGACCCGCAGGGCGAGGGAGTTAGATCAGGAGCGTAAACGCGCTCAGGAGGAGGCAGAACGCCTGGAACGAGAGCGCCGCCTGGCAGAAGAGGCCAAAGCGACTCTGCTGCAGCAGTCTGAGAGCCAGATGAAGAATCAGGAGCATCTGGTCAGTTACTATGACAACCAAGATACACATTGCCAGCCACCATGGCAGCGCAATTCTAGTCACCATGACAGCTTAACAACAACACCGGTACAACAATTTCAGTACGCTACAGTTGTAACCATGGTAACCAAACTACAATTATGAAGTTTCCATGAGAACCAAACATCATCTAACCACTGAGTGCAGGACACCCACAATTACATGCGTTCCCATGCAGTTCTGAGAATATGTGCGTCTATATGTGTGCGTATACAGGCAACTGAACTGGCAGAGTTGACTTCTAAGATCTCCCTGCTTGAAGATGCCAAAAAGAAGAAAGAGGAGGAAGCATCAGAGTGGCAAATGAAGGTAAACATGGTTACTTGTTAGCAGGTGTATTGCAGCAGCTTATTGTAGACAGAGATAGTTAGTCATAGATCTATCCATTCATGCTTTTTATCACCATATACCTTTTTAGGATATTAAGCTGGATATATAACTTAAAAAGGATTATTTTACAGCTTTGACAATATTCAGTTTTAACAGGAATATTTAATATTCAAATTAAATAAATAATAATTTACATACTCCCATATGAACATATATAATTTAATCAGTTTAAAAATCTTTAAAATTATATGCTTTGAAATGGTTAAAGGAAAATATGTTAAAGTTTGGGGTCAGTAATTTTTAAAGAAATTAATACATTTATTCAGGAAGGATGCATTAAATTGATCAAAAGTGACAAAGACATTTTACAGTAAATTTCTATTTCAAATGAATGCTGTTTTTTTTTTTTTTTTAGTTTCTATTCATCAATGAAACCTGAAAACACAATCACAGTGTCCACAAAAACATGATGCAGCACAAATGTTTTCAACATTGATAATAAGAAGAAAAGCTTTTTGAGCACCAAATCAGCATATTAGAATGATTTCTGAATGATCATGTGAAGACTTGGCTGCTGAACATTTAGTTTTGCCATCGCTTAAATTAAAAAAAAAAAGTATATTCATGCTGTATTTTTGATCAAATAAATGCAGCCTTGGTGAACGTGACCTCTTTCAAAAATATATATTAAAATATTTAAAAATATGCTATATATAAAATATATAGCATATAAAATGCTGTTGCCCTTCTGTAAACACAGTGTTTGCGTTTAATCTGTGATATGGACAGTTTGAAAGCAATTAGGAAATTTCAAGGGAAATTGAAATCAGAATCAAACTTCCAGACTCTTAATAGTATCATGCTTGTGCTAAAAGCACAGTCTTTAATGACCAAATAAAAAGCACATTAAAATATTATAACAAAATTTGTTAACTTTTATATGGTCTAGATCAGTGATGGGCAAACTTGGCCCTTCCAGGCCACTTTCCTGCAGAGATTTGATCCAACCCTGATAAAACTCACCTGCCTGTAGCTTTCTAGTAGTCTTGAAGACAATGATTAGCTGGTTCAGGTGTGTCTGATTAGGGTTGGAGCTAAACTCTGAAGGAAAGTGGCCTGGAAGGGCCAAGTTTGCCCACCCCTGGTCTAGATAATAACATTGCAGTGCTGTGTGTCCCTTCCAGGCCACTCAGGTGCAGGAGGACCTGGAGAAGACTCAAGAGGAGCTGAAGAACAAAGTCACGTCAGTCCATGTCCAAGAGCCCATGCATGGTGAAAACGACAACGACGAGGGTGATGAGAGCAGCGCAGAGGCCTCCGCAGAACTCACCTCCGCAGCGGCCTATAAAGACAGGAGTGAGGAGGAGCGCATGACGGAGGCTGAGAAGAACGAACGAGTGCAGAAACATCTGCTGGTGAGAGAACTACTTCACAAAGTTTAAAACACTATTTAAAAAGGGATAATTTACCCAAAATAACACTTCTAATATCATTTATTTGACCTCATGATATTCCAAACTGCTTTTTGACTTTCGTTCTTGTGTGGAACACAGGAGGAGTTATTTTGGAGAATGTCCAAGCTGCTCTTTTTCAATATAGTAAAAAAGTGGTCAGCCATGGTTCGCATATAGTAAAGGCTTTACCAGAGTAAATTTACTTAGAACAGGAAAAAAATTGAAGTGTGTCCTTTTTCCACAGGCTCTTACTTCAGAGCTTGCTAATGCTCGTGATGAGACCAAGAAGACCCAGAACGACATCATCCACGCAGATAATGTACGAGCAGGACGTGATAAATACAAGACGCTTCGTCAGATCCGCTCTGGAAACACCAAACAGCGAATCGACGAGTTCGAGTGCATGTAAATGTACTGCAGTCAGCCAACAGGGGGAGCTACAGCCTGTCTTTTGCATCATTCCTGCAGAGGAACTACAGTACCCACAATGTACCACTCCAACAGAAAATAAAGCCAAATATAGAATAATGCTGCACAGTTCAAAAATTCCTTTAATTCAGGAGTGTTGTTTGGGTTACTGCATTATAAGGGAGATTTATTTTTTGCGTTGTGTTTTGACCTAGATGTAGCTTTTTTTTATTGGAAAACGGATTGCTGATTAACCAAACTAAAGGGTTTTAATTTCAGTAAAACTGGGATTTCAGTTGGAATGAAGTTTAAAAAAACATTCCAGTGTTAGGATAGGTTTCAAAAGCACTCCAGAGAGACATGTCAGTGTGCCAATTCAGATCAGTATAGTTGATATCAAATTTTACAGTGCCATTGTGATGGTGAAATAGCCTAGCTATTGCTATAACATTGTATCTATGTGCCTTTCGAATAAAACAACTACAGTATAGATTAAAACTCATGGCTATCTGCTCCCCATCAACCACTCTGCCAATACCGGCAACCCACAAGAGCAAATGTGTGTGTGTGTGATCCCTGTTGATATAGTTTCTCGCTGCTGCAGGTTTGTGACCGCTCCCTGTTTGTGCCTTTTCACTGAAGAGAAAATATCAAACTGTATTTTTAGTTTAGTTTTTTAATCCTACTCTTATTTTAAGCATTTTTTTTAAATGAAGAGACTTTTGTTTTTGAGGCATTTGAATTTTTTCGCAGTATTATTTTATAGAATCCTTTAATAGAATGCCACTTAAAAAGCATCTTCTGGGAAAAAAATTCTCCCTTAATTTCTGAACAGTATTTACCCAGAGTGTACACAGTTTTAAATAGCCCTGCACTTGTAGGCAGTGCCTTAGTTGTTTTTGTGATCTGTATTCATTTTATTTTTATTCATGTGGCAATATGCTGCACTGAAGAAATCTGTCCCCAGCTACTTTGGAAGAATTCTTCATTCAGATCTTACTCTTGGATACTTTCTAAACTGGTTTGATATACAAGAACATGTATCTCCTGATTAAAAATATGAAGTTATGCTTATTGTATACAGCCTTCTTGTTACCTGGGCGATTTCCCGCCCTTAGGCGGCAGGTGTTTTTTTTTTTGGTCAACCAATCACAAGAAAAAATTGCTGCTTGAAACATTTTCATTGCAACTGTCAATAAAATATTAAAAACATCACCAATTTATTGGCTAGTGTTGTTCTTGCTCATTCTTCAATTGTTTGGTCATGGCATGTGTACATTATTAAAAACCGATATGGTCAGAATACACAAGCTATGTTTAGAAGAGATCACTTAATAATCTTATAATAATCTTAATTTCGGAATATCTGCAATATATAATGACTAGGCTTTTATTTAAAAAAAGAAGAAGCTATAACTAGGGTGCAAAAAACGGCGGAGAATTTGAAGCAGAATGCCATAACTTTAGTTTTAATGTACAAATTTAGACAATGTAAAAATACAGTTTAATTCATATAAAATGTACAGTAAAAATACAGATTTTTAAAAACATAAATACAAATTTTAGCAATTAATTTATTGACTAAATTTATTTACACAATTTACAGTCCCCCTAAGCTGACAAACATGTTAAACACATTCCAGCCATCTATCCTGACAAATTTGAATTATCTTAATTCCATAGTACAGAGTAAGCCCTAGTGTCTCACACTTTTTACTAGGCTGTTACTAAAATTAAGATTAGTTTTTTTGTTATTATTTTTTGATGATCTTATTACTAGGCTAATGGTAGGTGGAATCGGGCCATACGGTCTTTATTTACTGTGATTTATTTTAAACGTGATAATTTAATATTGCTGAATTGACTGACTTTGTTAATATCATCCATTAATAATTTCGGCCATTTTGCTATATTTGACCACACGTCCATACAATCTATATGCACACGTCCCATTTTTAAAACCCCGCCCTCGCCCTTCAACACGTCAGCAAACCCCCGCGCCCCAAATGATTGACAAGCTGAGAGCTTTTTATAATTGGCTAAAAAAGCGCGGGCCGTTGCTCTGACTTTTGATTTTTTGGCCTGTTTAGTGCTCCTCATCATAGACATAATAAATACTTATTAAACATGCAGAACATGAAAATCTATGTATGTGTCATTAGTTCAGCCCTTGAGACTCTGATCTGAGTCCTCCCTGTCCCATTTAGACACTCACTCTCATGTCTAACGTTACAGTAATTAAATACTTAGTTGTTTAGCATGACGCTTCTGTACCCCCAGAAAACCAGATGAATGACACTATACTATGTAATGGAATACATTTACACTGAAGCTCATTCAGTAGTGTAAAGAAATATACAATTCATTATCTTAAAGTAGGATGCCATTAATTGTGTATTTCTCAGACGTAGTGGGTCTTTATCTAATGTACATCATTACATATGAACACAACTTCAAATATTGTAATTCTACGTTTTTTTTGTTTTTTTTTTACCTTGCTTTTGATTTTACAAATGTGTTGCATACATTAATTAAGATGAGCTCAAAACCTCAAGGACAAAGTTAATGACAGGAAATAGCAAAGAACATGCAGTTCCTCATTACTATTTATCTATATGCATTCTTTCTTTCAGTGGTGTCCTTTTCTCAAATGATTGATAAGGGTGCAGCAACAGCATGTATGCAAACATTTTTCTGTGTTCTTTGATCTGTTATTTTAGCAGGCACAGGCCATAGGATGGATTAGACTATGTGCACTTCCGAAAACAAAACAAAAATAGCATGCTAATAACCTAAATAACTTAATCTTTTGAAAAACATCTCTCTTACCAGATCATGACCAACCTCAGGGAACCTGCTATTTCCAAAGAGGAGAGGTAAACACATTTGTCACAACACATTATCCAAAAAAAGAGTCATGATGACAAATGGTAGCGGCACATTTAAACAAAAAATATGGAAATGGTTAGTGATCGACCGATAATTGATATTTTATAACCGATACGATACCAATTATTTGCGTGTTTATGTGCCAGATAACCGATAAGCAGAACCGATATTTATTTACTGTTGTAAAGTAAATAAATGACTGAGTGAAGTAAGTCCATACTTCACTTAGTTTTTTCCTTTCAGTCATCTTTTAAAAAAGTGTTGAAAATTAGCAGTCTTTCATGTTAAATGTAATCTTCATATTACAACAATAAAAAAACATTTTATTTAAACGCAAATGCAAGTCTAAAAAACAAAATAACAATTCAGAAAACACAACAACAATTCCGAAAACATTTTAACAAGTCAAAAAACACAATGACAAATCCGAAAACAAAATAACAAGTCAGAAAACACAATGACAAATCCGAAAACAAAATAACAAGTCAGAAAACACATCGACAAATCAGACATACCGGAAGAGGTAGGTATAGTTTGAGACAGAAGCATTGGTTTGAGAATAGATTACTTACCTCTGACTGGATGAGACATCTGTCAATCAAGTTATACAGGAAGAACAGCAGACTAGCGGTAGAAAGCTCGGAGATGGTATTACAGCAGCTCAGTTTAAATGTATTGTATGAATTGCCCTTACTATGGAATAAAAAATATGCATACATTTACAACACTGTACTCTGTATTATATTACCTTTGAATCAGAATACAAAAAACTAGTTAACGCTATTGCGAGGGTGTTTCTAATGCCGGGTTAAGACTACACGATATTTTTGTCAGACACGATAGTCACTGTGTCAGATTACACGATTTTGACTCCTAAAATCTTGTCGTGTCGTGGACAAGAAACATGTCAGACTACACGTTGCTTCCCGACCATTCATCGCGTCCCGTCTTTAATGATGCGCTTGATGTCATCGAGAAGGCAGAACTAGCGACTGACTTCCGAAAACAAGAGTGTAAACATTACTGAAGCGCTTCCGCGATAGTTCGCCAGCATTTTTCTTTCTTTGTTTTGTCATGGTAGTCCCTCGATGACACATCATACAGGCAGGAGTACTGTTGCCACAGCTCCATGAACCTTTCCTCCATCTCATAATTCCACCTAGCAGCACCATCATCTCTCTTTCGTTTCGCCATGTTTGAAACCTGTGTATGAAAGAGCTTCTGTGCTGCTATTGGTCAACGTCACCAATGTGACAGAACTCGTCGTGGACGACGGAAAAAAAATTAAACATGCTAGTCTTTCTGTCGTGATGTCGTGAAGCATCACAGACGCGGAATCGGTTGTCGTCCACTATGACACACTACACGAGCTGAAACGATGGAATCTTGTGTCCCGACGCCCATTGTCATTTACGAATCTCCACGACACCCTACGTCAAGCAAATCGTGGCAAAATCGTGTAGTCTGAACCGGGCATAATACAGCGTCTGGGAGTGACGTACATTTGACATAGTTCTCTCTTCTGACTGCTGTTATCAGTATCTCTCAAATTTTTTTCTTCTTTTTATAAGTCGTGAAAATACTATTGTGGGTTTTTCTTTTGCTATTTGAGCAAATGGGAATGCAAAAAAAACAACAACAAAAAACAGGCAGAGGTGTATTAAATTAGGATTTTTTTTATGTGGGGCGGAGAGAATTTAAAGGGGAGAATATAAATACAAAACATTAAGAGTTGAACAGTCTTTTTATTAGGAAAATTAAACGAATTTAGTTATATCCAACAGCATTAAGACACAGTTCAGAAGTAGAAAACCGCCTTATTGAACATGCAAATTGATTCTCTGCCAGTAGGAGGCGCTTTTGGAACGGTTTCCCTCATAACAGCTGTACACAAAAGCTGCACAGCTATTGACAGATGTCTCGTCCAGTCAGCGGTGAGTAATCCCAAACCAATGGCGCTGTCTCAAACTATACCTACCTTTTCCGGTTTGTCTGATTTGTCGTTGTGTTTTCTGACTTGTTATTTTGTTTTCGGATTTGTCGTTGTGTTTTTTGACTTGTTATTATGTTTTCGGAATTGTTAGTTTGTTTTTTAGATTTGCATTTGCGTTTGTAATTTGTGCTGGAGCATTTCCTGAGCATCAACCTGCTGAGTGAACAGCAATATGAAAGCGGCTTCACGATATGATGAGCATAGACAACAGACAGAGAATTAAAGTTATAATGTTTTCGGAATTGTTGTTGTGTTTTCTGAATTGTTAGTTTGTTTTTTAGATTTGCATTTGCGTTTGTAATTTGTTATTTTGTTTTCAGAATTGTGATTTGTTTTGCACTTCTCGGCCACTGTAGTTGTATCTATTTAGATGTTTATTACCGAAATAATGGTTATATAGTAAATGTCAATTTAGGGTGTTTTAAACAAGGGAATCTTGTTAAAAGTTACATGCGCTGGCCGTGCTGGAGCATTTCCTGAGCATCAACCTGCTGAGTGAACAGCAATATGAAAGCGGCTTCACGATATGATGAGCATAGACAACAGACAGAGAATTAAAGTTATAATGTTTTCGGAATTGTTGTTGTGTTTTCTGAATTGTTAGTTTGTTTTTTAGATTTGCATTTGCGTTTGTAATTTGTTATTTTGTTTTCAGAATTGTGATTTGTTTTGCACTTCTCGGCCACTGTAGTTGTATCTATTTAGATGTTTATTACCGAAATAATGGTTATATAGTAAATGTCAATTTAGGGTGTTTTAAACAAGGGAATCTTGTTAAAAGTTACATGCGCTGGCCGTGCTGGAGCATTTCCTGAGCATCAACCCGGTGAGTGAACAGCATATGAAAGCGGCTTCACGAGACTAATGATGAGCAAATATACAACAGAGAGCGAAGTA
>NW_015631049.1:451037-458609 GCF_001515625.1 Sinocyclocheilus rhinocerous | reverse complement strand
GCAGCGCCCCCGAAGGTGGCCGACGAAGCTGCCGCGCCCCCAGTGGTGGCCGAAGAGGTGGCAGCGCCCCCAGAGGCGGCCAATGAAGCTGCAGCGCTCCCGGTGAGGCCTGGCTGTCTGTTTTTCCCCTTCGGGGTGGTTTGAGTTTGTTTTTGTTTCATTTTTATTATTAAAATAAATAACCATTTCTCCTGCAATTGAGTCCTCGCTTCATCTCCCCGCACGCACCGTGACACATATACAACAGAGAGCGAATTAAATTGAGCACTTTTATTTCCAACATGCGCCCATTCATGGCTGCATATTTATTAATTTACGCAAAGTTACGTCTTTATTGGGACAGGACTTGACGGATTATTTTACGTGACTCCGTGAGTTTGTCTCTATTTCTTCGAGCCAAGCTGCATAAACTGCATATCAGGCATGTATATGTAATTATGTAATATATCTAATTTGTGCATTAATGGCTGTTATGTTAAATAAAGTTTACTAACTACAGTAAATCAAGTACCTGTGCACGCCGTTGTTGTTGTTGTTGTCTTGTTTCCCCTCAGACGGGCGCAATGGTGATCCTGCGCGCAATTTTCAAAACATCCAGAAGATGGCGGCGTTTATCGGTGCTTAAATATCGGGAAAAATATCGTTAAATCGATATATCGGTCGATCTCTAGAAATGATCTTGGAAACTCTTCAGTAGTGTTGTTCAGTGTTGTTTCAACTATTTGTTATATGCATAAAACTATTTTTTAAAAAGTCAAAATGACTTTTCTGCATTAAGTGGTCTAAATCTAAAATGTTCCTTATATTGGATGAATCTATTGATTTAAACTAGTTCTGTTTATAAAAATTTGCAATGGTGTAAAATATTAATTAAATACATTTTCAGCTTGCAGCTTCAGCACAATAACGTTATTAGCATATAGCAGTATATGAGTGAGAAATATTGCAATATTGTTGCAACATTACCTTGACTGTTAAAAAAAATGGTATCACTGTTATGGTAATGGATCACTAATGATTATAACTGGGTGAATATAGGTAAATTGGCACTGGAACTGGAAATCGTAAGTGTTGTATTTAATATTTATTTCTTTGCTATATAGTTGAGATCTTTAGCTCTTTGAGTTATTATACTGAATACAATCTTGATATATTTCTGTTCTGATTCATAACTTCCACACATTATTGCAAAGCTGTCTGGATAATCCCTCGAGCCTTCATTCGAGTGAAGTAAGACTTTGGAAAAATTCTGTAAATAAAGAGATCCTGTGCAGTGACCATTACAAGGGAAACAATTCAGACAAAAGACTAAAAGCAAATGGCATCAGAGCCACCATAAAACGTTCTGTTGTCATGAAAATCAGCATGTGACTTATTTTCATTCTGCTATTTATGATGCATTTTCTTTGTAGTGTACATTTTTATTGTCCTGTCGAAAAAAAAACAAAAAAAATTCAATTGTTGATGCCAAGGCCTGTGGTTATGGAGTATTTAACTGGCTTTTAGGTTTGGAGCAGTTACTTGCATCCAGTGATGGATGTTTGGTTAAAGAACAGCCCTCAAGTTTCTCAAGGGCATCAAGGCACGTTAATGGACACTGTTATCAGCTGAAGGTTGAAAGGAAAAAAAATTAAAAATTATCGGTCCGGTTCCCGGACACACTGCCGCTTGGTCCTCAACCGGCTGAGAGGCTCTCACTCGCGGTGCCATGCGATGGTACTGGACATCTTTGGTGGACGGCCCACCGCTCCTCCGCCTCCTGGCGAACGGCGATGTCTCCTCCTGTTGAGGGCAGCCGGCAGCGAGTCCCCCATTCCCTGCTCCTCCCCAATCATGGCGGACGGCAGCAGGCTCCGGCCTCCTGGCGAACGGGGCCGACTCCTCCGCTCCCTCTCAGACGGCAGCCACCCCTCCGCGACCCAGGAGCGTGGCAGCGAGCTCTCCGTCCCACCGTAGGGCTGCACGATTAATCGAAATTAAATCGCTAAGGCGATAAATCGCGATTAGGCAGAAGAAATCCTTATTGCGGTTGCTGAATAAACAGAAGATTTAACTGCTTTCATTAATTCAACGTGACTAATAAACACACGACTATGACAATATATGGTTTATCTGAGTTCGTCTTATTATAATTTTTATTATAATAAAGTATATAATAATGCAATGCTAATCGACATAGCCTTTATCACTGCTTAGAATACTATGAAATATGTTGTGTGCCTTATTCTGTGTAAGAAGCCACATTATCTCACATTATCTGAATTTATTACAATCACTTGACTTACGTTATGAAGTGAGTTTGGAATAAAAACATGTTATTAAATGTGGTATTTTCACATGCTTTCAGATGGAGCAGCATTTACTACACAGAGCCTAGTTCACTGACAGCTTTCATAATCGCAGAACGATTTCTTTGATTTCATAATTGCGCGATTACATCGTCTGCGATTATGAACACGGTTTTGCGTACCTTGTCAGTGAACTATGGCTCGCTCTGTGTAATAAATGCTGCTCCATCTGAAAGCACGTGATGGAGATTTACTACTGATCACAGAACCGGCTTTACTAATGAGATGCACATGACAATCGCATTCGACTAATCGTGCAGCCCTAATAGATACATTTTAATTTAAAAAAAATTAAGTAATACAGTTTACCAGGAATGCTAAAAATAAGTAAGTTGCAGTATTGTAAATGTGCAGATATGACACAGAACACTTCTTGAGTGTGATGATAATGGATCTGAGGCCAGTGTTATTATAGTATCTTAGAGATATTTTATAGTTTTTATTAATATTTTGAATCCATTTTTATTTTTATATTGTCTGTTTTTTAGTTACAGTTTACTTAAAGTTTTAGTAATTTTGTTGTGTATTTTTCTGTGCCTGAACACATTGTGTTCCTTTGGTCCCACCTCCTTGGTCACACCCTCTTGTTTATCCCATGTTTTGTTATCGTTTCTCTAATTGTGCTCACCTGTCTACTTTCCGTCCTTTATATTGTGCTGTTTTTTCCTCTTGTGCCTGCTGGTTTTTCTTGTGCCATATAGAGAGAGTTACTGGTTTGCTGCTCTATATTCCAGTCTTGCTCTGTTACTTGCTGTGGTTTTTGCTCTTGAGTTCTCTCCTTTGTTTTTTGTTTTTATCTTCAGTTATCTTACTTATGTTTACATGTAATATTTTCTTTAGTTGTTCATTAGTCTTGTTTCTAGTCTTGTATTCTCGTTATTGCTTGGATTTGATACTTTAGTTATTAGTCTAAACTTAAAGATATTTCCTTCATTTTTTTTTATTTTGAGTGCTTAGATTTACGTTTACTTTTTAAAATTTGTTAGTATTTTTTCCCTTTTATTACATCATGCTGTTTCTCCTTGTGTTGTGCTGAGTAGTGTTGGTTTGTGGTCTTGAGTTGTGTCTTGTTTGGTCCTGTTGTGTGTTTGTGCTGTGTGTTCCCTTCACTACTGCTCTTCCAGCCTAAGACTCCCTGCCTGTTGGTTCTCCAAGGCGGTCTGTCAACCAAGCCTGGTGCTGAGAACTTAATCTCTGATACTAGCCTGCTTTGTGTCCCTTCACTCTGATTGCACGCTCTGCTGTTCTTTGCTTTGGTCTTCTCCCCATCCTTCTGTTCGGTTTGGCCAACATCTGAGACTGTTCTGCAGACTGTCTATCTCTTGGGGCATAGTTATCTTCCTGCTGGTTGGAGCTGTCTCAGGATTGACAGGATTTCAGGATATCAGGATTTACCCCTGTACTTTGGAAACTTGTGTGTTTTCAATGAATCATTGATTCACTCACTCTGCATTTGGGTCCCTTCCTGCTGATTCTGACATTTAGTTATTTTAATACATAAAGTTAAACTAAAGGAAATTTAAGTAAAATGTTATTTATATTTCATTTCAGCAGAAGACCACCCAGGTGGAGCAGAAGACCACCAGGGTGGAGCTGAAGACCACCACAGCAGAGCAGATGGGACCGAAGATTCCCAAGGTGGAGCAGATGATCACCAGGGTGGAGCTGATGGAGCCGAGGACCACTTCAGCGGAGCTGATGGCTCAGGGGACCACCAAGATGCCTCCGAAGTGTGTATAGCCCGGTCAGACAAAATGGCAACCGCCATTACTGGAAGGGCAGCATTGCCCAAAGGGTGGGATTGCCGAGCTTGAGAGCACTGAGATTACCGGGATCCCCGCCGCTCACACTGACATCAGCGGTGGGTCTGCCACACTGGACATCAGTCTTGGTTGCCTGGGCACTGCCTTACTAGCTTACTAGCTTACTGGGCACTGCCTTGCTAGGCGACCATGATGGCTCAAGACTTCGGTCCTGGAGGGCCACTGTCCTGCAGAGTTTAGCTCCAACCCTAATCAAACTCACCTGCCTGTAGCTTTCTAGTGATCTTGATGACCGTGATTAGCTTGTTCAGGTGTGTTTGATAAGGGTTGGAGCTAAATTCTGCAGGACAGTGGCCCTCCAGGACCAAAGTTGCCCATCCCTGCTCTAGACTGGCGGAAGTCTTGTGGAGAGGTTCTGGACTGGCGGCCATCTTGTGGAGAGGATCTGGGCTGGTGGCGAGGAGAGGGTTCGTGAGCACGCAAATTTCAGCACTGCACAAGAACTCAAGCAACTCTGTTGCTTCTGGTCCCGTGGGTCTTGCGGTAGTTCTGCAGGAGTGCAGGTCTCTACTACAAACACTGGGCTTGCGACCCTCAGTGTAGGGCATGCTGGAGACCATGCCCTCCCCCCCACCCCCAAAAAATGTTTAGGGGTAGCATCCTCCTTGACCTCCACTACTGTAAAAGCGGAACCATTCAGCATTAAAGCATAGTCCAGGAACTCACTGAACGAGCCTCGAGGAGCATCACGGATTAGCTTGTCCTTAAGCAGAATGTTAAGCCCGTAACAGAAAGTCAATTAGAGCATAATCCGACAGATCAGAAACATTAGTTAGCAATGTCCAAGAAAATCTGAACATACTCCTCAAGGGTATGATTACCTTGGCGCAAGCGGACTAACTCAACTGCTGGATTCATAGTGGCGAAGTCTTCTGTTACAAAACAGCACGGGGACACAAAGGCTGAGAATCCAAGTGCAGTAGTTTATTAAAAGGTAATCCACAATCATAGTCGAAACAGGCATGGGGTCAGACACACTAAGCAATCCAAAACAATGACAGAGTTCAGGGCTGAGGCTAACAGAGTAATCCAGATAAACAGGAAGAATATTAAGAACCAGGAAAACAAGACACGAGAGAATCAGGATAAAAGGCTTAGAACTAGGGATGCACCAAAATTTCAGGCACCGAAAATTATCGGCGAAAGAGAAAAACAGCCGAAAATATATAGAGCAGCAACAGTGTTCCAGCAGTGTTCTAACCGTCGTCACTGCGCGGTGTGACTCTCTGCTCAATATTCCGCTTTATGAATGTGCGTTCCGTTGAGTTGCTCACAGCCCATATGAACGCTCCACTCGTATACCGCTCATGCTCACCGGAAAAGCAAAGTCCACACAAATTAGTGATGCACGCTTTCAAAGCACTGCTTCATGAAGCTTCGAAACCTTTGTGAATCATTTGTTTCAAAACAGTGGTTCGGAGTGTGTATCAAACTGACAGAATCACGTGATTTCAGTAAATAACTGTAAATTTCAGTAAATTTCAGTCATAACTGTTGTGAAATGTTTCGAAATTTCAATGGTTTGCCGTTGGGGGGGTGATCTCTGTGAACCCATGAATCATGCGAGTTCACTGAGATCACCACCCCCCTCCCCCACCCCACCCCTCAGTGACGAACCATTGAACCAGCGACTGTGGCTTCTACCTGATCTCGGATCAGTTTTATCAATTTGTAGACATTTTAAATGCTGTATAATAATTACCTTAGTATTTATCACCTCCAAATGTTGATTTAGAATGTTACAAGTTATAGAGCAATTCGGGTGAGGAAAGAAGATCATATGTCTATTCTCAGAATAAACTAAACAAACACAACAGAACCATATAAAGGCTATTCATGTGAGCACATTTAAACTAAAGGATTTAACATATAGTCTACTTTGTTAATTTGATCCACATAGAAAAAAACAGACATACCAAATAGTTACTGACCTGATGCAGACACATAGCTGAAGAGGATTGATATCATCTTGGTGGAGCGAGGCCGAGGTTCACGTAAGGTAATGTGAAAATAAGCGGGGCAGTCTCAAATCTGCCCCAATGGCTCTCAATTAGAGCGCGCTGCAGTTTCCCTTTTCACCACAGATTTACGTTGCACAATTGTGGGACGCTGTTGAGCTCGGGAGGTCTCAGGCACCATCTACCCCGCTTAGTATCATATGGCGCTTTTCCACTGCATGGTACGGCACGGCACGGCTCGGTACTGTAGGATATCAGACCGAATCAGACAATCTAAGATTTGGTCAAAAACATGGTTGAAACATGAGGAGCCGAATTCCACAGAGGCCCAAGACAACAGGATGTTCATAAATCAGATCCTAGCACTAGCCAGTCTGAAGCAAGCCTAACCAACTCTTTCACAGAACAGCTTTCAACATTAACACAAAAGGAACACACTGATCATAACAACTCAGGAAGGAGATTGTCAATTTTAGGGCAAGTAATCAAGATTAAATGGTCAAAGAGATGACAGCATGACCATCACGTGATAGTAACCACAATCACGAGCTCTGTGGATTGACTTCCCCCCACCTAGGAGACAAAGAACAGACAGATTCCTTACAGACCTCTTAACCTCTGGTCTTCATACATTCACAGAACATGTCCTTATGTTCAGAGAATGGCACAGAAACTGCATTTCCATGTAAATATGCATCTAAATGACACTAAAAGGACGTGTGAGCAACTAATCATTTCTATGCATAACTCCATATTATGTATGTAACCCACATGTGACTATCAAGTCTTAATCATTTACTGTGTATGTATTTTGAATAACTATTGAATAGTTTATAGGATCACATTCATGTTTAGTATGTGTGTGTTTGAATCTTCTTGCTTGAAACGTTTCTTCCAATCAATTCTTTGTCAAATGTATCATATTCTTGTTATAGAAATCATGTCCAAAAGTATACTCTGCAAGAGCGGGAAAAACTCGGACCATGTGACTGATAAGATAACATTTGATTTATGAATTGAGAGGAGAAATATACAACACCCCGAGCAAAGACGACATCTAATTGGTCAAAACACCATTTGGGAGGTGTCCAAAAGCCCAGTTTAAATACTCAGGACACCATCAAACTGGGCTTTTTGTGTCTAGCTTTTAGCTTTTCGCTTTTAGTCATGCTTTTTAGTTATATGCTTTTTAGCCATGCGGCTTTTTAGTTATATGCTTTTTAGCCATGCGGCTTTTTAGTTATATGCTTTTTAGCCATGCGGCTTTTTAGTTATATGCTTTTTAGCCATGCGGCTTTTAGCTTTACGCTTTTAGTCGTGCTTTTCTCTCTTCCTTCTTGCCCTTTTGAGCCGTGTTTTCTTTTTAATCATGCTTCTTTAGCTTTTGAGCGTGCTCTGGCTTACATGCCATCTCCTCCAAAACCATGAGGAGAAACGCCACCT
>NW_015631049.1:450222-450339 GCF_001515625.1 Sinocyclocheilus rhinocerous | reverse complement strand
ATATGAAAAACATGAAAAACATTTTGTAAGCTTTATATTCTAATTTCTGAACACATGGGGACAAAATTTTGGCCTTGTGTTATTTGTGTTATCCTGTGGGTGGCGCGCTAGTATGGT
>NW_015631049.1:441420-450088 GCF_001515625.1 Sinocyclocheilus rhinocerous | reverse complement strand
AATCTAAGATTTGGTCAAACATGGCTGAAACCTGAGGAGCCCACAGAGGCCCAAGAGGCCCAAGACACAGGATGTTCGTAAATCAGATACTGGCGCCACAAGCCTGAACCAACTGAGTAGCTCACATAGCTCACAGCATTTAAAGATCACGAGCTCTTCGGATTGACTTTTCCCCCACCCCCACCTAAGAGACAGAACAGACTGAGATTCCTTACAGACATTTTAACCTCTCTGGTCTTCACAGAACGCATCCTTACGTCCACAGAATGCCACAGAAACTGCATTTCCATGTGAATATGCATCTAAATGACACTAATAGGACTTGTGAGCAACTAATCATTTGTATGCATAACTCCATATCATGTATGTAACCCACATATTAGACTATCACGTTTTAATCATTTATTGTGTATGTATTTTGAATAACTCTTGAATAGTTTATAGGTTCATATTCATGTTTAGTATGTGTGTGTTTGAATCTTCTTGCTTGAAACGTTTCTTCCAATCAATTCTTTGTCAAATGTATCATATTCTTGTTATAGAAATCATGTCCAAAAGTATACTCTGCAAGAGCGGGAAAACTCCATGTGATGAGATAACATTTTGATTTATGAATTGGGAGGAGAAATATACAACACCCCCAGCAAAGACAGCGTCTAATTGGTCAAAACACCATTTGGGAGGTGTCCAAAAGCCCAGTTTAAATACTCAGGACACCATCAAATCACTCTCTTCAACTCTTCCTTCTTGCCTTTTCGAGCCGTGCTTTTCAGTCATCACCTTTTGCGCTCTTTGAGCGTGCTCTGGCTTACACGCCAGCTCCTCCAAAACCATGAGGAGAAACGCCACCTAGTCTCGTCAAACTTTACTTCTATTTCTTTACTTTAGTTTATTTTATTTTCCGTTGAGAGTTTCGTGTTCTCCGAGTTAAGTTTTGCCCAACGCCGTGTCTCCGAAAGAGTGCCGTCTAAAACTTCAACTGCAGACCACAGCTCCGCGTCGCCAGCCAACGCCCAATCACTGGCTTCCCAAGACTGAACCTCCAGCCAATCAGAAAAGCGGGAAACCCCGTTCTGCAAGGACCACAACAAAGGGAACCCCCGTACAGGCAACGCAACGCAAGTACCTCCAGATCCTAGCTGAACTGGTGCATTTAATAGAAATTTTAACCTCATTGAGGAACTCAATGCGAGGGTTAATTAAGTGATTGATGGTTGTTCAGATCTATGCAATTGCACAGAGAGCTTGATGGGGCGACGCGGAATGAAAAAGTTTTTTTTAGGAGTCGTGGTAGTAGAGGCGGTGCAACTATAACGACATGTGAATAATCCCGCCCACTCTAAAGCGATACTGAACTGCAGTGGAAATGCAAACCGTGCCGAGCCGAACCGTGCCGTGCCGTACTGAGTCGTACCGAGCTGAGTCGTACCACACAGTGGAAAAGCGCCAATACATGCCTGCTAAAGCCATGCGCGGGATTTTAATATATACTGCTTACTTTACGACTTAAAATAGTCTAGAAAATCCAAAAAATATTTGTTGCAGAATGCTGAGCACATTTACAATTTATTATTGATTCAGTTTATATAGAGGTCTATGTTTTGGATGAATATTTTGGCCCATGTAGCCCAAGACGAGCCGCGCCTGCATTTTAACAAGACATTTGTATAATTAAAATAATGAGTTTTAGTTACTAGACACTTACTGGCCTGTTTAGACAAGCTCTCCATAAAACAAACAAAAAAATGAATAATAATTAATAATAATAACAATTAAAAATAATTATTTTTAAAAACACATTATACAGACACTTCATATTTAATGGTATTTTAATTGCATTTAATATATTATACTTTCAATAAAGCATTTGCATTGGGTTTGTAAAAGCTGTTTCTATGCATGTTTTCTTTTGACACAAGTTATTGTTGAATTTACACAGTTTGGACCAGCAGGCGTCACCACCAGTGTGTGGTGTTTCGAACGCTTCGAATCAGTGAATCATTTTGCGAACCAATTGGTTCAGTTGATTTGAAGCTTCAAAAAGGTATTTTTTCCCCCATCACTAGCTCAAATAACGCGCCAACAGGAAATTTCTATGTAGTGTACTTGTTCCTGTTTGCAGTAGCGCTACTGTGCTGTAACATGGCAACGCCGGTAAAATGACACTACCCTCTCGTTCACTGATCTGCTCCCGCTATGCTCTGCTCACATGCTCTGATAATAATAGCTTTGTAGGACTATACATTATTTGGATAAAAAAATTATATATTGATATTTAATATTACCTCGGTTTGCGTTTCCCCTGCAGTTTAGTACCGCTTTAGAGTGGGCGGGATTATCCACATGTCGTTATATTTGCGCCGCCTCTATTGCCGCGACTCCTAAAAAAATTTTTCATTCCGCGTCGCCCCATTAAGCTCTCGCTGGATCCGCTCCTCTGCTATCAACGAGAGGAACGTCTGTACTTCCTCAACAGGGGGAACAGCCACTTTTTGGTTGTTAAAAAAAGGTGCGCTCGTTCAAAACAGTTGCGTTCGATCCTTCGCTGGCTGTGCTGATTTAAATCTAGCGGTTCTGTTGTGTTTGTGTCTCAAGTTCAGTGACGCAGGTAGTGACGATTCTCTCCGGCCAATCCGTGATCAGCAGAGTTTACACGTCACGTTTTGGTAACGGTACGGTTCGCTTGGAACCCCAACCGAGGTGGTACTAAAAAAAGTACCAGGTACCAGGTACTGTACCCAGTGGAAAACCCCCAAAAAGTGACCCGTCCCGAGCCGTACCGTGCCGTACCATGCAGTGGAAAAGCGCCATTAGTGCCAGTACAACGACACAAATGAATGATTTTGACAATAAACATTATTTATATAAAATATAACACAACAAAAAAAATCAGTTGTAGAACCAGATGTGAAACCACTGGCTGTAATGGAACATAACACTTTGGAAGGTGTTATTTATTTTATGACCACTAGATGCCCACAGCATAAACCGTCTTAAAAAGCTTCGAGTAATGAACCTTTTTCCGATACAATTGTGATGAAAGCTTCACTTTGCTATCACTACTGAAAACACCTGACTTAAATAGGCAGAGGCAATGAGCAACAGGTGAAAACAATCAGGCATGATGAGTCCAGGCAATGGGTTATGGGAAATGCAGTCCAGGATAGAGTGGCAAAGGTATGGGATGGAGTGCCCTCTGGTGGCTATCAAGGGCACTCCAGCTGGTGATCGTGATGTAGTAAATTTTGTAATTGTTGGGTTTTGAGGGATTATATTTCATAGATTAAAAACAGCTTTGAAATGACACAAAATGGCAATAGAAAAGCTGTTCTAAAACATCTTCTTCCCTTAAAACGCAATTGGTCTCAAGTATTAAAATGTCGTTAAAGAAACATGATTTGGCTTGAAAAAAGTTTTCAGTCAAGTTTTTTTGGTTTAATCCCTGTTTGTCTGGGCTGGACAATAAAGTAAATTAAATAAACTAAAACTAAACTATTATTACACTGAATTATATTATATTATTGTGTTTTTTTAAATTATATTTAGTATTTTGACAATTATAATTACATTAAGTCAAAAATTCAAAGTTTTTTTTTTCATTTGCCTTTTATCCTTACAGGGCTGGCTAGATAAATGAATGAATGAATGAATGAATGAATTCCCAGGAAACCTTCGTACAAACATGAACTATTCAGTAGTGATAAACAGTATACAATATCAGCAATATATGACACACACACACACACATATACACATACACAAAAAGCATGTGGATCAATTCAGACCATATACAACAACCAATAGCTGAAGTTCGTTACAGCTTATAATAATTATAATAAATGTATTATTGAATTAATTTATCCAAAAGTATCCAAAACTCTTTTAGCAATTTTTTTTATCAATGTATACCTTTGTTTATGTAATGTACCATTTGGATCTTTGTAAATAAATGGCTGCATCCATTAAAGGTGGGGTAAGCGATATTTCAAAAACGCTTTAGAAAACTGATTCGGGCCGACTAGCAAAACAAACTTGTAGCCAATCAGCAGTAAGGGGCGTGTCTACTCATGATGTGGAGGACGCGTGCGGTGTAGACACGGTGTAACATTGGTTTTGCTTTGTTTCATAGAACTAATCGTTGCCTGGGTTGTGTACGTATGTGTGGGGTGGAGCTATCAAAATAGGGGCAAGACCCTTTTGGGGTAGGGGCGTGTTTGTTTTGGTGATTTCAAATGTCAACATTGGCTACCAGAAATCGCTTACCCCACCTTTAACAGCAAGCATAGGCTGACAGCTTTCTTTGCTTCACTGTAAGAAACTGAAGATACATTCACATTCAGACTTTAATAGGTTTTCCAAGCAATCTTAAAACCACAAAACTCAATGAATGACAATGACAATGACAATGAATGATATACTGCAATATTGATATGCATGCATACATGCTTTTCAGGATTCCGAGGTAACTTTTTTTTTCCTTCACTTCACAAATACTTTACACTAATATTACTCTGCTATAGAAGTACACAACAATAAACTGGGGCAGTCATGGCCTAATGGTTAGAGAGTCGGACTCGTAACCCAAAGGTTGTGGGTTTGAGTCTCGTACCGGCAGGGATTGTAGGTGGGGGGAGTGAATGTACAGCTCTCTCTCCCACCTTCAATACCACGACTGAGGTGCCCTTGAGCAAGGCACCGAACCCCCAACTGCTCCCCGGGTGCCGCAGCAAAAAATGGCTGCCCACTGCTCTGTGTGTGTGTGTGTGTCCGTGTTCACTGCTGTGTGTGGGATAAATGTAGAGCACTAATTCCGAGTATGGGATACTTGGCCTCATGTCACTTCACTTTCACTTTCACTAAATAGTGCAAGTTGATATTCACAGTTTATTTGTGCTAATGATTCATGTAGCTCTCTTCATGACAACAGACACAGGTTGGTTCTTTAGAACGGGCGTTTTATTCTTAGGGTCGTCTTCTTTATGTCTTTCGCACCTTTGACGTCTTAACGCCACAACGCCGTGAGAACTGTACACAAGTGAAAACAGTACAAATACATCAAACACAAAATGGCGCTTAGCGCTATTATGAACACTTTCGTTACATTTTACAAACAAATACCTCATTGGCCGCTTGTCATGAAAAGAGGTCTTTGAGTTTATGAAAATCTTCTTTACTGTCCTTTTGGCTTGCGACAGCACTGATTTTAAACTTAAACGTATTTAACTGAGCAGAGCCTTGTGATGCGTCCGCTCATCATCAGTTCATCAGGGCGACTAACAAGCACGTCATTTCCGTTAAAGTGACGCATTCTCGTGCCTTATGTTTTAAAGTACACCAAATGAATTTACATCACATTACAACTCATCTAAATTACATATTTAAATTTAAACTCAAATGAATTAATACAAGAAATTATGGAGTTAATTACAAAGAATTAATTATGAAACAAATATACAGAACATCTGCATAACAGCACTTACAATTCAGCTAATGGCATAACTATTGGAGGGTTCTTAAATGACATGAAAGAGACTTTTATAGTCCAGCCTGCTGCACACAGCTCAGGATGGTCGCTAGTGAAGGTTTTGGGATGGTGTTTTTTTTTTTTTGCCACATTTTCACAATGCAATTTTTCTGCAGATCCAAAGTGGTTAAAAGTGAATGCTTATAATCCAAGGTGGCAGATTTCAAACAGCATTCTTTCAGGGGTTTTGTGACAGCCATTGAGATGGATTATATTAGCCACCTATCACACACTCGCTTGATATCAGCACTGTCCATTTAAAAACCTGTACAGGTCAACCACAACTAATTTCACAACGCCAAAAAGAAGATTTGGAGTTCGGTCTGGTGGTGCTTTCCAGAAAACTTTGTGCAGGTTGCTAAATACATTAAAACTGCTACTGGTCCATGACAAATTACACATTTTCTTTGATGTGAAAATCTTCTGATTCATCTCTTCACTTAGTCTGTCAAGGTCAAATATGAAGACTGAGATTATATCGGGGTGAGAGGGCCTTTAGTTTGATTCCCATGATCCATAATTTGATCTGATCTGAATCACATGATCTGATCTGATCCCTTGATCAACATCTGAGTGCACCATGACCCAGTATTACAGGAGACTATCAGATTACAAAAACCTGTCAGAAACGGAATTTTAAGGTACACTACATAGATAAAGAAAATATGTATTTGCTTGTGCTGGTTTCTTTTCTGCACGCTGTTCATGACCTTTAAGACCAAGGCTTCTCTCTCACTCTTTTTCTCTCTCTGTGTTTTTAACCTTGCCCACCTCAAGATTGGCCTTCTCCATGGAGCTTGTGGCTTTGTCCTTGAAACAAAGAACATTATAAAATTAGATGCAGAGCCTCCTCATTCAAAGACCAACATGCACACATGCTTGCACAGCAGGACAGCATGGCCTTTCGTAAGTGTGTGCAGGTCCTGCTCCGTTCCAGCTTGGCTCCCATGTGCCACCCAGTATTCACGAGGACCCATCCAAGATTTTTTCATACAGTTCCCAGACTCTGCAGTCAATCTCAGCAAAACGGGTAAGGATCAAATATACTTCTCTTGTTGCTTCGTGTCCATTACAGGAAGTATGTTACCTCTGTAGCACTAGATATCCTAAAACAAGTAATAGCATCGTGGTTGGAATAACATAATATGTGCACGTCACTTGCCTAATTGCACACAAATCCAGGATTATTTACTTTAAGGTATAGGTCACTGAATATAAAGAGAATTTTAAACAAGGAATGATCTAGGAGCATATGGGGGATAAATTATGGTCATGTCAGGTTCATGTCAGTGAAAATTAAAAATTTTGGGTTACTGATAGAACCTGTCTCCTTTCTATCCTTCAGCCTCCCTCTTAAATACTCATGGCTCCCATACTCCTTGACATTTCTAACACATTATACATAATATTATCACACTGTGATGATTTTTGTGTGATTCATCCACTCCCTGTTTAAAGATGTGTGCACTGAATGACCAAATGTAACAACTCTTAGTAATTAGTCGGTTTGTGTTTATGTGTACAAGTGCAAATAGAAGTGTAAACTTGACATGAGACTTGACTTTTTTTTCTTATGCGTAACCAAAAAAACAAACAAACAAACAAACATGGACAACAGTTTTTGTCCATACAATGAAAGTCATGGGGGAAAAAAACGTCTCAGGTTACGCATGTAACCATGGTTCCTCGAGGGAACGAGATGCTGCGTCGGAGAACGCTTTGGGAACGCCCTTCAGCGTGACTGGGGGGGGTGACGTAGCGACCAGGAAGCTTAAAAGCACATGCGTTTAAACCGGCGTCAGCTTCTAGGAGTGAAGCAAGCGCTGGCAGAGATGCTGTAAGTATGGCCCTGCGACGCAGCGTCTCGTTCCCTCGAGGAACCATGGTTACATGCGTAACCTGAGACGTTCCTCTTCAGGAACTCGAGCTGCGTCGGAGAACGCTTTGGGAACAAGTATGCCCACGCCGCCAGACTTTCAAATCTCTGCCTAGTGGTCTGAGAACCATACTCGGCCCGGCCAGAATGGGGCTACCAGCAGTAGACAGACCCCGTCCCGGCACACTTTCTCCAGAACTCCCGGGAGCAGAGCGATCGGGGGAAAGGTGTACAGACGAAGCCTCGGCCACGTCTGTACCATGGCATCCAGCCCCAGTGGAGCTGGATGAGTCCGAGAGAACCAGATGGGACAGTGCGATGTCTCTCGAGTCACAGTCAGGTCCACCTGAGCCTGGCCAAAACTCTCCATACCCCGGGCCTCGGCCCCTACCTCGACAGGTTGTCTGCTCCCATAATGAGAAGCCCAGGAATGTGAACTGCTCTCAGCGAGAGGACTTCACCCTGGGACCACACAAGGATCTGGTGCGCCTGCCTGTAAAGGGTGCGCGAACGCAGACCTCCCTGGTGGTTGATATAAGAGACCGCCGCTGTGTCGCCTGTGCGCACCGACACATGGCGACCTCTTAGGTCCAGGAGAACGTGTTTCTAGCAAAGTTGGCCAGCATCTCCAGGCAGTTGCCACGTGATATGGCGGCCGCTCCACAGACCGCGGGCCGAGCGGCCACCCATGACCGCTCCTTAACCGGTGAGGGGCACATCCGTCGCTAGCATTACGCGGCGACAAGAAGCTCCCAGCACCAAGCCCTGAGTCAAGAACCAAGATTTCCTCCACATGTCTAAGGCACGTAGGCACCTCTGCGTGACCTTGAGCATGCAAAGCGGGTTTCCCCTCGGTGAGAACCCCTTGGTCATGAGCCACCACTGTAGGGGTCTCATGTACAGCAGGCCAAGAGGTATCACTTTGGACGCAGCTGCCACCAGACCCAGCAGTTTCTGACACTGCTTGACAGTGAGTGACTGGCCTTCTCTCACTCTCTCGACTGCCATGAGGATCGACTCAATCCGAGCAGGGGACAAACGTGCCTGCATCGAATCCCACACCACGCCCAGATAAGTGGTCCTCTGTAATGGAGAAAGCACACTTTTCTTGGCATTTAGTCTTAACCCCAACTCTTTCATGTGAGTGAGAACGACATCTCGATGCCGAACCGCTGTCTGCTCTGAATGAGCTAATATCAACAAATCGTTGATGTAGTTGAGTATGCGGATGCCCTGGAGTCACAGAGGAGCCAGAGCAGCATCCACAC
>NW_015631049.1:440740-441330 GCF_001515625.1 Sinocyclocheilus rhinocerous | reverse complement strand
GCAGGGTTGGCAGACCGATCTCCTGAGGGCACTGAGGAGAGACGGGCACCATGTAATGCGGTGTACACCGCTCTTCCCCAGAGGGAGCTGGCCCTCAAAAAGTCCTAGGCCTTAGGCATCAGGACGTTTAAGACAAAGACTATCCAGCGAGAATGACGGTCTGCAGAACCGCCTTCCGCTACAAGCCTTCGGCCTGGGAGCGCCACTCTGACTCTAAACTCTGCAGAGTGCCGGATTCTACTACGCAAGGAGGGACCACCTCGATGGCCTCCTTCCTCAAGAGAGTGTTTACTTTTCATTCCATTTACCAGAGCCTGCTCGGGACCCACCAAACTGGGCATAACCCCATTGAACTGAGGCGGAGGAGAACCAACTGGATTCTGTAGCCTCTCTCTACAGTGTGCAGGACCCACTGAGACACATTTGGCAGTAGTTTCCACGCTGCCAAATAGTCTACTTAAGGGAATCAGTCTCTCAAGACTGACCTCTGGTGTAACCAGAGTGGCTAGCTCGGTGCCCTGAAGCGGCGGACCGGCAGGGGACGGCAGTACTAGCTGCTCTAGAGACCTCCGTAGAGGTAGCGAGCCTCT
>NW_015631049.1:440168-440712 GCF_001515625.1 Sinocyclocheilus rhinocerous | reverse complement strand
TCACTCAGAGAGGGAAGAAACCGCAGCGCGGGCTTCCAAACCTCGACAGAGCGCTAGATCTAGGGAACGCGGGTGGAGATAGGGAAGGGCCGCCTCCAACCCGTCCGTCAGATCATGTGCGATCCCCGCTATCTCAATCGCCGCCGTGCCTCAGCAGCAGCAGGACCGCAACCGCAAGATCACAGGCACGGACACACTCCTTGGAGCGTGCCCGGCGAGAGCGGAGCACTTAACAACGGGAAAAGCACAATCAGCCCCCTGAGAGCCGACTGTGCAAGCTCCGCTCCCCATAAATGCTGCTCATTATAATATTAGACATAATATGCTTGTATAACTGATGCTTGTGCAACTGACGAGCTCTTCGACGCCCCACGTATCAATCTCCTCGGAGAAAGACAGGTGGAGCGTCACGCCCTCTCCCCGGGGGGAAGGACCATAGCGCGGGCTTCGGAAACCCAGAGAGTGGGCGCCGGATCTGGTGGTTAAGGAAGCAGATAGGGACTCGCCCGTCTACATTCCCTCCACCGGATCCATATGCGAAACC
>NW_015631049.1:437375-439679 GCF_001515625.1 Sinocyclocheilus rhinocerous | reverse complement strand
CTACATTCCCTCCACCGCCTCCATATGCGAACCCCACGAGCACAGCCGCCGCTCCGCCTCGGCGAAAGCGGGGCCGGCACCGTGAGAAACGCTAGTGAAGGCTCCCTCCTCAAAGAGAGCCCTCTGAGAGCGAAGCAAGGCAGTAACAAATGCTTATAATGCGGGCAGCTCCCTCGAGAGCTGACTCAGCGTGCTGCGCTCCCAAGCAGACAACAAACAAACTGTGTGTATCCCCACCCGTAATGTAACGCTGACAGGGAGGAACACACAGCCTGAAACGCTGCCTGCCCTCGCCCTTGAGGTGTTTGGTTTTGTCTAGTGCTTTTGTAGTTTCACCACACGTGCTTTTGAGCTTCCTGGTATCTACGTCACCCCACCTGTGACGTCTCGCCCATCCATTGGACTGATTACACACGTGATTCAGAGCTGGTCACGCTGAAGGGCGTTCCCAAAGCGTTCTCCGACGCAGCTCGAGTTCCTGAAGAGTAACATGTCTTTTTAAATCAGCTATTTATATCATTGGCTTTGGGAATGTTTTGCCCACAGCATCTCTTTAAAAGATCGCTAGAACTCTCAATGCACTCATTATATGCTTTTTTGCATCACAACCTTAGACTTTTGTATTCTTAGATTTAATGCACTCAACATACAGTAGAACAATTTTATGTTTGCTTTCTTCAGCATTGTGTGGTGAATGGCATATCCATTTTAGTATTTGATTTCATTAAGCTAAAAATAGCCCAGATGAAATAGCCCACTCTTATCGACCCACAGGGGTTCCACAGGGATCAGAGGTGCTTTTCTTCTCCACCAACAGCCTCTAATAAGAGAGTGTTTCTTTCCACTGCTGTGCTGATAACACAAACGCATTCCACCATCTGCCTCTGCCTCTGCATCTGTAATCTGAGAAAAGATCTCTGCATTCCAAGACCTCCCTTCACCAAATCTCTTTTGATCATGCAAAAATACAAATACCGTAATTCTTTTTTTTTTCTCCATGAACCAAAGTGTCCACTAACAAAGTGGTTAGTATTTGACTGATCTTGAGATTTCAACATGCTGACCCCCATAGGGGTCTTATGGGTGATAGGCTTTAGTCAAGGTACACACCATATTTATTTTTTTCCACAAATAAAAATGAGATGCTGTAACAAAGAGGCAGTGGCGTTAGGATCCATGTGCAGCTTTATTAGTTCACAAGGCAGGTCATACAGGCATAGATCGGTAACTGGTGTTAGACACAACGAAGGCTGGGCAGAATCGTAAACGGTGTTCGTAATCAGGGTCGAGGCAGGCGGCAGACAAACAATAGCAGGAATCAACAAGGCAGGCAGGGTCAGAATAGGTAGGCAGCAAGCAATCGTAAACGGGTAAACAGTCCAGGTGATCAACAGATACTCAACACAGGGAAAACGCTCAGAAATGTCTGCAAGGCAAAACAAGACTTCGCAATGAGCGCAGGGAAGGCACAGTTTAAATAGACCGGGCAATAGGAAACACCTGTGCAGGTGATTAGTATCAGGCATGGGGCATTGTGGGAATTGGAGTCCGAAAAGATCGCTCAGTACTCCGGTGATGGTTCCCTCTGGTGGTGATCAGAGGGAGCCACAGAGGCTGAATTTGTGACAGAGCCCCTCCCCTGTGAGCAGCTCCTGACGCGCAGAGGCAGACGACACCGGGGTCTTCCGCGGGGTCTCGGGGCAGGTCTATCCAAGGCAGTTGATGAGGGGATTTGGTTATGTTGCAAGTTGCACAGTCTCTGATGAAGGCGATTGTCTCTGCTTGTAGTGTGGGCCACCAGAAGCGATTATTTAATAACTGCAGGGTAGCTACTATACCTGGGTGTCCGGAGCCGGGAGTTGAGTGAACTAGCTGAATGACTCTTTGTCGTAGAGCTTGCGGTACATATGTGAGATTAGGTGGGGTTTCGGCTGGAGGTGGTTCGGTGCCCTGGGCGTCTGTGATCTCAGTCATGATGTCTCATTGTACGGGTGCGAGAATGATGGTAGACGGAATGATGTACTCCTGACTGGGAGGTGTGGATGACTCGTAGAGTCGAGATAGAGCATCCGCCTTAGTGTTTTGAGAGGATCCTGGATAGGTTATTGTGAAGTCGAATCTGGTGAAGAATAGTGACCATCTTGCCTGTCTATGATTGAGTCTTTTGGCTGATTTCAGATATTCCAGATTGCGGTGATCGGTGAGTACAATAAAGGGGTGTTTGGCACCCTCGAGCCAGTGACGCCACTCCTCAAAGGAGACCTTCATGGCAAGAAGTTCTCGGTTGCCCACATCGTAATTCTG
>NW_015631049.1:435900-437320 GCF_001515625.1 Sinocyclocheilus rhinocerous | reverse complement strand
AGATAGGGCATCCGCCTTAGTGTTTTGAGAGCCTGGACGGTAGGTTATTGTGAAGTCGAATCTGGTGAAGAATAGTGACCATCTTGCCTGTCTGTGATTGAGTCTTTTGGCTGATTTCAGATATTCCAGATTGCGGTGATCGGTGAGTACCGTAAAGGGGTGTTTGGCTCCCTCGAGCCAGTGACGCCACTCCTCAAAGGCGACCTTCATGGCAAGAAGTTCTCTGTTGCCCACATCGTAATTCTGCTCGGTGGGATTGAGTTTTGCGGGAATAAAAGGCGCAGGGATATAACTTAGGCGGGTTACCATGTCGTTGAGAGAGAACTGCCCCAATGCCCGTGCTGGATGCGTCCACCTCCACAATGAACTCTCGTTCTGGGTCGGGATGGTACAAGATGGGTGCGGTTGTAAATCTCTCCTTGAGGGTCTGGAAGGCTGAACGGGCTGCTGAGGACCATTCGAGGCGCTGACTACCCTTCTTAATCATAGAAGTCATGGGAGCTGCCACTGTGCTGAAGTTACGAATTAATCTCTGATAGAAGTTGGCAAATCCTAGAAAGCATTGTAGTTCCTTTAAGGTGGCAGGTAGAGACCAGTTGACAAAGGCTCGTACCTTCTTGTCGTCCATGGCTACCCCTCCTGAATTGATCACGTACCAGAGGAATGATACTGTCTCCTGATGAAACCAGCAGAGGCAGGTGATGTGGATGGTCTGATGAAACCCTTAGCGAGTTCCCCCTCGATATAGGACTTCATAGCCTCAGCTTCAGGTTGAGATAAGGGGAAAACCCTCCCCTTGGGAGGATGTGAACCAGGTTGGAGTTCGATGGCACAGTCACTCATTCTATGAGGAGGTAGCTGAGAAGCTTTTATCTTACTCCATGAGATCGTGGTATTCTGCAGGAAGCTGACAGACAGGCGTGCAATCCCTCTTCTTTCTGACCGGGGTAGCGTTGAGACATTTCTGACGGCAGGACTCTGATCACTGTGTAATCTGTCCTTCGGACCATGAGATAGAGGGGTTGTGCTTCTCTAGCCAAGGCAGTCCCAGGATGATAGGTGTTCGTGGAGATTGAAATACGAAGAGGCAGATAAGTTCGGTGTGAAGAGCTCCAGTGCATAATTGAAGGTCCATGGTAGTGAATTGAATTTGGCCAGTGCCCAGCGGCCGGCCATCTAGCGCTGCCACTGCCAAATGAGATACACAGGGAACAAGAGGAATTTTATGAGTCTCGGCAAAACTAGCGTCAATGAAATTTCCTGCAGCCTCTGAGTCAATCAAAGCCATGGCCTCAGTGATCTGCCCATTTATCCTTAAGGTGACTGGAATCTCTAAAGCAGTGGAAGTACTGAAATTCGAACTCACCGAAGAAAGATTGCGAGGTGGACGAGTGGGACAGGAAGCTCTCATGTGTCCAGA
>NW_015631049.1:430684-432877 GCF_001515625.1 Sinocyclocheilus rhinocerous | reverse complement strand
AGTTCCAGACCTCTGCGTTTGAGAGGATTGAGAGGATCCTCCGGCCACCCTGTTTGTGCAGCGAGAGTGCGGAACGAGAGAGCGTAAGAACCTCTGCGCTCACCCGCCTCCTTTCCATCAGCGGGATGTTCGAACACCTCCTTAAACTGCTGGATGAAGGCCGAGAAGGAGGGAAAACTAGTCTGATTCTCATTCCACACCGCGGTAGCCCACTCCAACGCCCTTCAAGTGAGAAGCGAACAGACAAATACGATGCGACTATCGTCTGTGGGATACAACATGGGTTGTTGGTGAACAAACATGGAACATTGGAGTAAGAAACCCTTACATTTTGAGGGTGAGCCATCAAACTTCTCGGGGAACGCCAGACGAGGGCTGGCGGTGGAGGAAGGTGCAACCGGGGCTTGAAGCGGTGGGTTCAAAGGAGGAGCGGGAGCTTCGGGTGCTTGCAGACGAAGGGCTTGCAAGGCCTTTACCATCTCCTCCGTTAGCGAGGTAAGTCGGTTTAGTTGCTGCTGGTGTGTGGACAGAACCGATGCTTGAGCAGATACCTCTGTGGTGAAGTGATAGAATGCTGCTGGATCAATTTCTGGCGATCTGGTGGTGATCGGAGGGAGCCACAGAGGCTGAATTTGTGACAGATGCGAGAGACAAAAGTACTCTCTGTTCAATAGGTTTTATTGCAAAAAAATCTCCAGTGGAAAACATCAATCATGAAAATTAGATGTGACTGTATTCAATTCAGTTCATGCTTATTTGTATAGCACTTTTTTTTGCAACTCAAATAGTTTCAAAGCAGCTTTACAGAAAATGCATGTTTCAGATATTACAGTCAGGAACCCACAGGTGAGTGTGTGAAAGAAAAAAATCAGTGATGATATAAAGGCTCTAAACTCAACAGGGGGACCCATCCTCTGGCAAAAGGTAATGTCCATATGGAAAATCATACAAATGGTTAAGTCAATAACTTATGGAATGGAACTATTTCTATGTAAAATAAAATGTCTTTTTACACAAAGTTATGTTTAAGTATTCATCTATAAATATATATGTGACGAGAGGGGCGGGGCCGAGAGCCGTGGGAACGGAGCGAGGCCGGTGGAGTAATTGCTAATGCGCGACACCTGCGCCACTCACCGGTCTCGAGTCTCACGGAGGAGCTCCAGAAGAATAAAAGTAGGAGTGACAACAGTGAAAGACGAGAGAGGACCAGGCCTGGAGTTTATTTTGTGTTTTGTGTGTGGCAGTCGTCCGCGAGGGGCTGCCGCTTTACTTTCGTTTTGTGTTTGTTAATTTGATTAAAGTTTTGTTTAAGTGTTCGCCGGTTCCCGCATCCTTCTTCCCGACCTACAAACGTTTGTTACAATATACGAATGACATTTGACATGACCAGATGCTTCATGCTCCACAACATGAGGAAAACAAGGTCCTTTCTCGAAAAACTACTATACTCAGCTCTTCATTAATGTCCCGGTCCTCTTACAGGACCAGGCTGTCAGAACCCTGGAAATTATTTTCTACTCATTCCTTTTCTTGACAGACTGCCAGTATCTATTAGAATTCAGAGTAAAAGGCCTGGTCTTGATTGTCAAGTGCTACATGTCAGACTGGCCATTATTATCAGCCATTTCTGGTCACCCATCCATTCTGTATTTTGACCTGAAGGATCGTGCTCATCCAGGTCTGGAAAACCCATCATCCCTGCATATTGGTGAAACAAAGCTGGAATTACTGACACATAATTTGATTCTCCAGCTATATTTAGACAAAGCCTTGTGTCTGCCATCCTTCAGACTAAACTAAACTGCATTGGATTTTGCTCATACAGCAGTAAAATATGGTTGCCAGTCTGATATGTAACCCTGAATACTGCTGTGTTCATACACTTTTCAGTTATGAAAGAGAGTGACAACTATATAACCAAAGTTAGGTAATTGTGATTTAATTGAGTCACTTTGGTAAGACAGTGAATGTATGTAAAATGTCAATAGTAAGTGAACTGGCATAAGTTATATATATATATATATATATTGTATATATATTTACATTTACATTTAGTCATTTAGCAGACGCTTTTATCCAAAGCGACTTACAAATGAGGACAATGTAAGCAATCAAAATCAACAAAAGAGCAATGATATACAAGTGCTATAACAAGTCTCAGTTTGCTTAAAAATAATATAATAAATAAAA
>NW_015631049.1:427553-430599 GCF_001515625.1 Sinocyclocheilus rhinocerous | reverse complement strand
CAAGTGCTATAACAAGTCTCAGTTAGCTTAACGCAGTACACGTAGCAAGTTTTTTTTTTAAATAATATAATAAATGAAAAGAAAACAGATAGTTTTAAAGATTTTTAAAAAAGAAAACAAGCAGCAAATTAATAGAGTGCAAGTCTAAAAGGGACAAGTGTTTTTTTTTTAAGAATATAATTACAATAGAGAGTGCTAGAGTTAGAGGGAACAAATCAAATCAAATAAAGATGGAAGAGATTTTTTATGTTTTTAGCCGATTCTTGAAGATGGCTAAGGACTCAGCTGCTCGGATTGAGTTGGGCAGGTCATTCCACAAGGAGGGAACATTTAATTTAAAAGTCTGTAAAAGTGCTTTTGTGCTTCTTTAGATGGCACAATAAAGCGACGTTCAGTTGCAGAAAGCAAGCTTCTAGAGGGCACATAAGTCTGAAGTAATGAATTTAGGTAAAGGGGTGCAGAGCCAGTGGTGGTTTTGTAGGCAAACATCAATGCCTTGAATTTTATGTGAGCAGCTATTGGTAGCCAGTGCAAATTGATAAACAGAGGTGTGACGTGCATTCTTTTTGGCTAATTAAAAATTAATCTTGATGCCGCGTTCTGGATTAATTGTATATTAATACATATTTATTTATTTATTTTTATTTATATATATATATATTAGTGCTGGGCAACCAGTACATTTTTAAATCGCGATTAATCACATGATTGTATGCGATTAATCGCATTGTTATTCACAAAATTCAATAATGTATTCAAAAGTAGTGTATTGTGCACTTCTTTCATTTAAATGTATTGCTATATGAACAAAAGTGCAATAACATTTGGTTTGCAAACACTTTAAACAAATAAGGTGCTTTTTTTTACAGCAGTATTCCTTTACATGGTAGCAGTTAAAATATTTCTTGTAAATCTCAATTTATAACATGAATGTAATCAAATTAAATATAAAACCAAAGCTATTTGCCACTGTCAGGGCATTAATGAAAATTCAATAATGAATACAAAAGTAGTGTATTGTGCACTTTTTCATTTAAAAGTATTGCTATATGAACAAAAGTGCAATAACATTTGGTTTGCAAACACTTTAAACAAATAAGGTGCTTTTTTTTTACAGCAGTATTCCTTTACATGGTAGCAGTTAAAATATTTCTTGTAAATCTCAATTTATAACATGAATGTAATCAAATTAAATATAAAACCAAAGCTATTTGCCACTGTCAGGGCATTAATGTTTTTATAGAAATTTTTTTATAGTTTGTTATAGAAAAACAAGTTATGCTCAGAGTCCAGAGCCTCGAACATAACATTATAACAGGCACATTCCGAGTAGAGACCTGCACTATCACGGGACCCAACGCAGAGTGTGGCGCGGGACAACACTTTTTGGGCAGGTAGAGACTTGTGTGTGCGGGATGCGGGAGAATAATGGTGTACTCACACTAGGCAATCTTAAACGTGCCCGAGCGCGTTTGACCCCCAAAGCCCGGTTCGTTTGATTAGTGTGATCGCTCCGTGCCACGCTCAGGCGCGGTTCGTTTAGCCATCCCTGGCTTGGTTGGAAGAGGTGGGCTCTATGTATGGGTATATACATAGATCAGTGAGTGTGAGCACTAACCGCGCCGGAGCGCAGAACTTCTGATACGTGCAGCATGATTGCGTGTACATTTCTGAGTGGCAAGAGTGATAGATCTGTAAAGCAATATATTGTGAGAGGGCCGTGTGTTACTGCGTCCCAAACGACTCAAAATAATAAAAAACCCAGAAAGTTAACAAAACGGCACTCCACTGTGCTGAGCGAGAGCGCTTCTCTGCTGTCTTCACTGCTATCGGAAACGTCCTATTTCCCACTTATGAAGTAGTGATTACCAGCATGTTGCATTCTTTTCTGTTAAAAATAACAGTGGACAGTGGTTTGTGAATGTTGATGCTTAGCCGAAATAATTTTATTCATGATGTGAGCACTGCTACAGTCTTATGCCCACCCCAAATGCTCTCATTGGTTGAGACGCGTGATGACACCCATCCCAAGCCAGTACCGATCAACATCCCACCCCTCCTGTGACCCATGGTTTGTCTGTAGGCGTTAATTAATTAATGCGTTAACCCGATAATAATGCCTTAACTTGCCCAGCCCTAATATCTATCCATCTATCTATCTATCTATCTATCTATCTATAAACTCAGCAAAAAAGAAATGTCCTCTCATTCAACTGCTTTTATCTCAGCTGAATCTAACATTATGGACATTGCAGTTTATTGCTCTGGCCAAATCTGCAGTCCTCATGCCTCCCTGCAGCAGGACTATGGCATCTTCACGCAGGTGATCAGGGATCCTGGTCACTTCTGGTCACACATATCTTTCTTCAGGTGTTTTTCAGAGTCAACAGAAAGGTCTTTGGATTTTACAAAGTTATCTTTAAAATACTTTATCCTGAGCAGGGATGTTTCTTTTCTTTTTTTCCCCCTTTTTTATGCCGAGTTTAAATGCCTAGTACTTTTGTATTTTTTTTCTGCTTTGGGCAATACTCTGGGGTTTGTTTGGATTTATGTGCCTCTCACGTAGAGTCAGAAATATTGTAATTACAAGTTCTGGGCAAATGAGAAAAGTCGTGCTTATGAGTGGAAAACTTGTGTAAAAAGGTGTGATGTATGGAACAGCTGATTAAGTTAATCATGGTTTGCTTAATGTAACACAAACATTTTGTTTTTATAGCCTACCATGTATAATTAAGTGATGTAAATCACTTATTTATACATGAATACATTATTAAATTAAATCAAATGTTGGGTTTATTGTTCACAATATAATTTTGTTTTGTTTAGGCAACTTCCGTGTTATGTTTCCTACTTGAATGAGGTGTCGCAATAAAGAATGACCGACTTGGAGGAACGATTTTCCCAGGTGCATATGAAGGAAGTATTATACCACACTAATAGGTTAACCAATGTGGGTTGAGATAATTAGTGGATGAAGTGTTGCAAATTGAGGGAATTAATGTGATTATTGAGAAAGTGCGTCTGTTGTTAGCTAATGTGTGTGGGT
>NW_015631049.1:406230-427445 GCF_001515625.1 Sinocyclocheilus rhinocerous | reverse complement strand
GGGGGGGGGGGGGGGGGGGGAATCTTTTGGGATCCTTATTTTCTCTCTTTGGGAATTTAGTAGAATATTATTTGTTTGGGAGAGGGCTATGTTTGTAAAACCTGAGGACATAACCTTTAGCTCTCCTCAAGCCTTGTCTTACACACCGTTTCTTCACATAAAACCCAGCCAGCATGTCATACTTCCCTTTCCCCTAAGTCTACCTTTTTTATACCCTCTTTCCCCTCATACATATCTCTCTATATATGACAGAAATAATAAAAAATAAAAATGCTTAAAGGCCTGAGTGACTTGCAACAACCTCCACTAATTAGTCCAAGTCACATAAACTAGCATATTAGTGGGCAAATCCAAAATCAAAACTCAAAAGAGTGTGATTGAGGATGTAAAAAAAAAAAAAAAAAAGCAGGGATGTAACAATGTGTTATTCATGGATGGATGACAATGAAATGTGTTCAGAGTCCCCTGTGCATAGTACATGAGTCATCACTGAAAAGTCTAGAACGGGAATAGTCACATGAAGTGACATGGCATTTGTCATCTGCTTCATAGAACCACTTAATTCAATTAAATGTAGTGCTTTTTAAAATGCATATGGTCCCAAAGCAAGTTTGCTAAAAATAAAACCTGGACTGAAACTAGTTTGTCTTTTTAAAATAAACTCTTTAGTCTGGCTGAAATTGTGCCTGTCAGATTTTTGCAGAGTTAGACTAACAGACTTAGATAATATGATTTGTAGCTGTGCATGGTCCAACAAGTACACACATAAATCGACCTACAATTGGCCACGTCATTGTGCATATGATGTAACGTGTATTTAATCATTTAAATATTCAGTTACGCATCGTGTCATGTATACTTGGACAGACAAATAATGAATGTAGCTCGACTACACAAAAACCCATAAATTAATTATGACTGTTCACGTAAACACAATGACAAGGACAAATGCCCTAGTCAGGGTCATTTTTCTTGTGTTGAGAGGATGGTAATCTACTTTTCATTTTCTACTTGTAGTAAGTCCAAAAACCTAAAATTTGAATTGTAGCCTTTTTTCATGATTTTGCTATCTAACTGCACTGTTTAAAGACTATGGAAGACTAGGAGGTCATGTTTAATGTCATGATGTTCTTTGACAAATGTCTAATTAAAGATTTTTTTTTTCATTTGGTCTGGAATCACCAAAGGTGTCCACTGAATGTGTCATTCTCTGTGATTTACAGGCAATTCATTAATGCCTAACTGAGCAATCATAAGGGCCTTCCCTTGCACATGAGCGATTAAGAGATTGCAAACATACAGAATGATTAAAACTAATCAACATCTTTGTGTAATCAAGAGTTAAATTAGTGCAGAACTCCCTCTTTGAAATTCACACTCAAAATAAATAAATAAATAAATGAATAAATAAAAATTAGCCCTTGTTCCTGCTCAGAAACTTTCAGTAGCAAGCACTGTTTGTATTTTAATTTAACAATACTTGACTCTTCAAGCCAATTCATTGTTTGCAATTCTATTCTTACTTGTTTGTCATTAAGAATGCCTCTACCTATTCTCACTTGTTGTTTGTCAGTAAGAATGCCTCTACAGAGAAAAGCAGTGCAATGAAATGAGTTCAGTATGTTTATCTGTGTATGTGTGTGTGTGTGCTCTCAGTTCCTCGGGATCTAAAGTGCTGGTGCACTTTGTAAACCAGTCGGGGGTAAAGACCAGCGTGTTTGTCACAGAGGGAGAGACTCTTCTAGATGTTGTCATCAAGAAGAATCTTGACATCAGCAGCTTTGGTAATAAAACCATTTTTTGTGTAATTTTGGCTCCATGTGATCGCTCTAAGTACCTTTTTTTTTATGTGTGTGTGTTATGGAACTTTTGCTCCATTTTCCCACTTGTTTTCCTTTTAACATATTCTATCCCATTTTATTATGACTTATATGTGACAAAATAATTTGTACTTATAGTCAGCATGAAATAGGAATGCTCATTTTTTCTTCTCTGATGTAATGTATATCTGAGTGAAACAGCTTCTCAAATGAGAAAATAAATGTAGGGTGGGACTTGATTTTGTATATTGAGAATTGATTGGAAACGTCTCGGTTACGTATGTAACCCTCATTGCCTGAAGGAGGGAACGGAGACGTACGTCAGAACTGACCGACAAATTGGGGATCGTTTTGGGAGACCAATCTACTTTGAGTGTAAGAAAATCGAGCCAATGAACATTGGCATGCGATAATTGCCACAGCTGCTCTGCGCTGCATTGCAAATATTTAATGAGCAGTCGGTGCGTTGCATATTTGCTTTTCCGCTGAGGAGCCGAGCTAGTGACTCGGCCGTACAGCGGAGGTACAACGACTGTGGCGACGGGACACCCTTCCAGCACTCTGCTTGAGACTCCTGGACCGCCCCCAACTGTTGGAGCGGGAGTCAGGGCTCTAAGCAGAGAAGGTCAGTCACTGCTGTTCCGCAAGACCCACTCAGTGTGACTATTTGGATAATGTTGGGAAAGCGTGCCCTAAAAGGGAAGGGGATGCAGCAGGCTCTGTCGAGGGAAAGACACGGGCTAGTCGGCCTGGGTAGCCTTACTGTGGAAGACATATGGGATCGCCGCAGGGACGCTCCACCACGTCAGGCTGCCGGGGGGTGACGGAGGAACTCACAGGGTTAGCCATTTCTGGGGAACTCTACTGGAGCAATAGACGCACGTATCCAGCCCAGCGGGCGGGAGTGGCGTTGCAAGCCAACACTAGAACGGGTCCTTGGCGCTACTGGCCACTGGGGGCGAGTACACAGGAAGATACCGGCTCTACACGAAGGCTATAGAATCTAGCGAACGTGTTAGGTGTCGCCCAGCCCGCAGCTCTACAAATATCTGTCAGCGAGGCACCTTGAGCCAGCGCCCAGGAGGAAGCAACACTCCTAGTTGAGTGTGCTCGCAACCCGAACAGGCAAAGCACGTCTTGGGATTGGTAAACCAAGACAATAGCATCCACTATCCAGTGGGCTAACCTCTCTTTGGAGACAGACAGCCTTTCCCTTCTGCTGGCCTCCATAACAGACAAAGAGCTGGTCTGAGGTACTGAAGCTTTGTGTTCTGTTCACGTACAGCCACAGAGCACAGAGGGGACAGAGAAAAGCTAGGGCTGGGTCTGCCTCCTCCGAGGGCAGTGCTTGCAGGCTCGCTACCTGGTCCCTGAAGGGAGTAGTAGGAACCTTGGGCACATATCCAGGCCGGGGTCTCAGGACAACATGAGAGTTGGCCCGCCCGAATTCTAGGCACGATTCATCGACCGAAAATGCCTGCAGGTCCCCTACCCTCTTGATGGAAGCCAATGCAGTCAGGAGAACTGTCTTTAGTGACAGAATTTTCAACTCAGCTGACTGCAAATGTTCAAAGGGAGGTCTCTGCAGTGCCGTAAGCACCAGAGACAGGTCCCAAGAGGGTACCGAGGTAGGACGAGGAGGGTTCAACGGAGCACCATGTCCCTGTGTTCGCACAACTGGTCCCGAGACTGTGTCAGTATCAGACAGTCGTCGAGATAGTTGAGAATGCGAACGCTGTGTTCTCTGAGTGGAGCAATGGCTGCCTCCGTGACCTTCGTAAAGACGCGAGGCGACAGGGACAGCCCAAAGGGTAGGACCTTGTACTGATAAGTCCGACCCTCGAACGTAAACTGTAGGAACGGCCTGTGTTGAGGGAGAATCGAGACATGAAAGTACGCGTCCTTCAGGTCGATCACTGCAAACCAATCTCGGGGACGGATGCACTCGAAAATGCGTTAACATCTTGAAAGGGAGCTTGTGCAGGGCCCGGTTCAAGTTTCGCAGGTCCAAGATTGGCCGTAACCCACCACCTTTCTTGGGCACAATGAAGTAGGGGCTGTAAAACCCTGCCTTCATATCGGCTGGAGGGACCGGCTCGTTCGCGTCCTTCGCCAGTAGGACGCCGATCTCCGTCCGTAAGACAGGGGCATCGCTGCTCCGCACAGAGGTGAAGTGGAGTCTGCGTGTGCTGCGCCACACCTACCTGGTTCTCGGGTGGGGCAGAGGGTGTGAGAGAAGGCCTGGTGGCGTCCTCGACCCACACACTGCTGCCTGCTGGCGAAGAGAGAGGGGGAAGGGAGTGGCAAGGTGTTTGCAAAACATCGCACACTGCCAACCGCGCCCTCTTGTGACCCAGAGATTTTTTGAAAATGTGGGTACCGCTGGACACCGAGGAGCCAGCTGTGGAACAAAAACAAAAGGAAACAAAGGATTCTCCACCCGGCCCTCCTCCGGGGGAGGGAGTGGTGCGGACACCATCTCCCGGAGAGCAGATCCTCCCATCTCTGGGTTCGCCCGTCTCAGGGCCGCTTACCCTTACGCTTACCGCCTGGTTTGGCGGGGGCCGAGACGGGCTGGGCGTTACCCTTTCGCCGAGGGGCAGAAAAAGGTGCCGTCCACGGTTTAGTCACCTCTTCATGCACCTCTGGAAAGAAAGGTACTGGGGCGGAGCGCTGAGAACCAGCACGGGCCACTCCAAGAAACCAATCGTCCAGCCGCGAGGGTTCGGGACACGGTGGAGGGTTCCACTCGAGCCCGACACTCGCAGCGGCCGGGGAAAGCATAGTAGCCATCTCTGGGTCTGACTCGGACAACGCTGCCACACCCGAAGGGGCAGCGCAGCTGAATCTTCACCCTCCGATGCAGTGTCCTCCGGGGGATCCCCAAAAGTGACAACAAGGCGGACCAGCACGCCCTCTTGGAAGCTCCACTGGTTGCAGTGTCATGGAGGAGTGAGGAGCCCGAGGAGTTTGACGGCGGGGTATTCCTCACTGTAATCGTCAGGTCACCTAGGTTATTAACCGAAGTAGGCTTCTTCTGAGCTGGCCCAGAAGAAGGACTAGATCGGGGAATATATGAAGGGGCTCCAGTCTCTTCAAGATACTGGAGTCTCGACCTTAACACTGAGATGGTCATGTTCCCGCAGTGAGAACATGTACCATTCATGAGTGCCACCTCAGCGTGTGCGAGGCCCAAACACGTGAGGCAGTAATCATGACCATCACAGGGGGCCAGGTATCGACCGCATCCAGTAGCACACTGTCTGAATGACATCTTGAAAAAGACGCAGGGTCAAACCGTGTGTGCTCTTTTAGGAATTTGCCCTCTACTGGTGCTGAAACGCGCACACAACAGTACAAATAGTGCAAGCCTGTTGTGAGCACTCACACTCTCGTTGAAGGCGCACTCTCCAGTGAGCTGTGAGAACAGCTGTTTTTTCTCTCTCGTGAGATCGCGACCAACACTGTCAGCGCCGTCACACCAGACACACAGAGGCTCCTTCCTAAACGAGCAGCTCGTCTTCCACCACTTTCCGAAGAAAACACATAAGCAGGAACAGCACATGTGTTTGGCTATGAAGCGAAAAGCAAATATGCGACACACCGGCTGCTCATTAAATACTCGCGCTGCAGTGCAGAGCAGCTGTGGCAATTATTGCATGCCAATGTGCATTGACTCGTCTTTCTTACACTCGAAGTAGATTGGTCTCCCAAAGCGATCCCCAATTCGTCGGTCAGTTCCGACGTACGTGGAACGTGACCGACTGAAAGGGAACTACAGATCTGTGCAGGATCTCAAGTTATATTTCTTCTTATTATAGTTATACATAACTTACACACACACACACACACACACACATATTTTATTTATCCAGATAAAGTAGAATTAAAATAGAATAGAAAGTGTTAGAGTTAGAGGGTCAAATAAAGGTGGAACAGATGTGTTTTTAGTCGTTTCTTGAAGATGGTTAAGGACTCAGCTGTTCGGATTGATTTGGGCAGGTCATTCCACCAGGAGGGAACATGGGATATGAAAGGTACTATGTACAGAAATTGTGTTTACAGAACAATTAAGGCCCAATTTTATTATTTATTTAGACGCTTTGCATGAAACATGTTATAAATGGACGACTGACAGTTTTTAGTGTTATTAGCAAAAAAAAATAAAAATATATATTTTTAAAAGTTTGTGTGTGTGTATGTTTGTGTCTTAGGAGCATGTGAGGGCACTCTGGCCTGTTCCACCTGTCACCTGATATTTGAGGAGAGCGTGTATGACAAACTGGAACCAATAGTGGATGAAGAGGTTGACATGCTGGATTTAGCTTATGGACTCACCAAGACGTAAGACACCTGGATCTAAAGTGTCAGAGTGTTAAGTCAGTAATGCTTTAAGTGAGTTAGAATGATTGTAGAGGATTCAACCATTGCTAATCACAGACATCTGACTTCTCCCAGAAGGTCTGAGAGTCTCTCGATATTGATAGCACATCCCACTCCCTCAAATTATATACAATATCCCGGAAATCGAGAGAGCAATGGTATTTACTTTACATGGCATTAAAGTGCATTTTCAGTGAACCTTTAACAAGTTGTCAGCCGAGATGCAGTTACCGTTTACGGGTGAGCATGAAAGAAGAAAAATGAAAAGGATAAATGCTATGATTTTTGGTGCTAATGTTATTCAAATTTAGGGGCTTTATTCATGTATTACTACACGAAGAGGCAAAACTCTAATCTAATCTAATCTAATCTAATCTAATGCAATCTAATCTAATCTAATCTAATCTAATCTAATATAATCTAATATAATATAATATAATATAAAATAATATTTTTTTATTATATTATATTATATTATATTATATTATATTAGATTAGATTAGATTAGATTATAAATGGGGTGGTGGTAATGCTACCTCACTGAAATTAGTTTTTGCAGAGTGGGATGTCTGTAATCACATCAATGCATCTTAGACCATGACGAAAACTGTCCTTGTGAAAAACATGTAATGGATGTTTTCGTCAAATGACAAACTTTGAGTTAAAACTATACTGCAAAAATTATTACTAAAATATTGACTGTGATACATTTTTTTTTATGTTGTCCTGTCGTTGATTCAGATCTCGTTTGGGGTGTCAGGTGTCTGTGGAGCACTGGATGGATGGAATGACAGTTCACGTTCCGCAAGAGATCAATGATCAACAAGGAAAACAAGAGGCAGTGAGCAGCAAATGATACACAAGCTCTCGCACGTACAATCAACATGTTAACTTTACATTTAATATATAGTCAGAAATATTTTTCTTTTCCAAAGTTGTTTTTGTCTTGTTCTGTTTGATGGCATAGGAACATGGTACTTTGAAATTCGACAAAATAATAAATTGAACGTGACCCACCAGTATGCCTCTGTTTATCACCTAAATGAATCTTAAAACAGCAAAGAATGGGATGAATATTTATTGCCTTAAGTGATGTTGTGACTTAGAAGCTTGCTTGAAAGAATACATTACAATATTTGTACTTAGGGCTTAGCAACGCCTATAACGCATGTGCATTAGACTCACCTCCAACTCAACTGCATGTTTGGAAGTTTAAAATCGCATGCTTCTGGATCAATGTGAATGTGTGAGTCAAAGTGGAACAGCACAGCAAGTTAATACTGTTGTTAGCCTACACAGCATAAGACCATTAGATCAGTACTGCTTAAAGCTTCGGGCAAGTAAGCCAAAGGTCCTTCATCCAAAAAACCAAGGTGGTGAACTCAAGAATCACCTTATAACCTATACTTAACCTCAGGCTGTTCTGGGGGCACTACATGTTTCTGTCGCTTGTGTCAAACGAGGTGTCGCTGAACTTTGGAGACTCGTGCCCCCTCTCTTGGGGTATTTGACAAACTGACACCCCCTTAAATCGAGTGTCAACCACAGTCTGTCAAATACTCTAAGAGAAGAGTCTAGATCAGAGAGAGACTGGTAGATGTGTGAATAGACCTGGAGAGATGAGAAAAATTATATTAAAGCGTGTTTAGTTCAGAAATATCTTTCCCTTTCACTCCGTTCGTCAGATGTACTCAAACAAACTGAATAATCAATGATTCTTAAGTTTTTAGAAAGATTTTTCAGACTGAATACCAAAGAGAGTCCTTGAGTGGAGTGCAGCATCCAGCTCAAAATATCAGGTAATGAAAAAGGATTGAAAAAAAAAATCAAAATCCTATGAAAGACCTCATACAAGTTCAAATTTTGGATTATTTAATGGACGTTTTTCTATGCCCACCATGCTGCTCAGTTTCTCTTTACTGCTCTTCCTTTTTTAATACTAGTGTTCTTGTGTTCTCTTTCTAGCCTAGCTGAGGAGATGTTCAAACCTTTGGGTTCCTTGCTTCAGCGTTTGTTGGATCTGCAGGTCTCCTGGTGTTGGCCGGTGTTGCTTCCGCGGGGACGTGTGCTCTCAGGGGCACGTATGTATCAGGCGCTGATGAGTGTTTGTGTGAAGTGGACAGCATGTGTGTGATCACTAATAAGCCACCAGCACGAGGAGGAAGTAGAAGGGGGAAGATAACATGCAGCCTTTAGAGCAGGAAATATCTGGAGGTTAAGAGACAACACTGTATGTGTTAAAGTAGTTGTGAAATGTTTAAAAAAAAAGGCTCTGAGTTTGCAATAACAGCCACAAACTCTCCCACCAAATTACTCCACAAACTGTAGCCCTGTGTGAGTTGCATTGGCTCAGCCTTCCCTGTAAAAGAAGAAATGTAGAAAAATAGATAATGTTCTGGCAGAAAATGACCAGTACCTTTTCCTGTTATGTTTACAGACAATTTTACCCTAAAATGCAACACAATGCATAATTAATGGGTAAAACACCTGTGAAAAATCAATTCAGAAAGTTCCTTCATAGTAACACAATACATTGGGCTCTATATTTTACAGACTTTTCATGTGCACAATCCTTAGATCTGCCTTAAGTTGCCAGAGTTCCTGACTCCATTTAGACTCAAAGCTGCCAACAATGTCCATGCTTGAGATATATTCAGAGTGTGTGTGTGCATATGGGGCATTTTCTTTTTAGTTAACATGAGCATTGTATCCTATGAAACAAACATATACTTGTTTCTGGTCAGATGAATAAACATGGACACCATTGAAGTCTCCCTCTGAACACAGTGACATGATATTACTTTTGGATCTCCTGTGGAGAGCCTGGTCTGACAACTTCTAATGGCATTAACCCTGCAGTCTTTGAAAACTGTTGGATGGATTTGGAATTCAATTATACTTTAATGCACTTAATATCACAAACACAACCCAGCAGTTCTCGCCTAGACTTAAACATGCCTTTCCCCTCCTCAGTAATGTCCTCACTAATGTGCTCTCTTCCACTTTCAACACCCACGAATGGTGCCCTTGAGCAAGGCACCTAACTCCCATTGCTCCCAGGGCACCACAGCAAATGGCTGCCCACTGCTTTGGGTGTGTGTTCATGGTGTGTGTGTTCACTACTCATTGCTGTGTGTGAGCACTTGGATGGGGATAATGCAGAAGACAAATTCTGGGTATGCGTTACCATACTTGGCCAATACGTCATCTCACTAATGGAAAAATAATATGAAACTCAAATTCATTCCAACAAACTTTTTAATCAGTATGTGGGTTAATTTACTGTATTAAAGTGCAGTGGGTAAAAAATGAAAAAGCTACATTTGAGTTATGGTTGAGCGGAGTCTTCAGGCCCTCCTGGTGCTCAGCGTCGCTGGCTGGAAGGGATGGATTACAGTTTATTAAAGTGTAAATTGTAAATAATACGAACATCATTTTGAGAAGTGAGGATCTGATTCTTTGCCAGTCTCATTAAGAAGCTTTGGCTTTGGCTTTTCAGCTGCCTTTTAAACAATTTGAGAACACAGGGAAAAGTTGAAGTTTGAGGTTCGTAGTGCTGCCAGCAGCTGAACTGCTTTTAGAGTCCAGTTGCAACAGACAAACTCTTCACAGACTGCTCTTGTGGTTGATTGGTGTTTTTGTGCTCAGCTGTCATGTGGTATTGTGTGAATTTCTGGTGGGGGATGTTGGATGCTCTGAGGTCTGGTGTTGTGAGAGTTTTCACGCCTTTATGCCCAAACACTGCTGACGAATGAGCTCAGTTTCAACCATAGACCTTCCCAATAGGCAGATGGCCTGGTCAGGCATCAAGCACTTCGTATCACTGGATCGTCAAGTTGGGTTGTAGTTTGACTGCCTTTGTACTTTATGAGCTACATTTATAAGCAATAAAATCCAGGAATCAGGATGCAATTTATATACATATGTGACCTTGGGCCACAAAATCAGTCATAAGGGTCAATTTTTTGAAATTGAGATTTATACATCATCTAAAAAGTGAATAAATAAGCTTTCCACTGATGTATGGTTTGTTAGGATAGGACAATATTTGGCCGAGATACAACTATTTGAAAATCTGGAATCTGACGGTGCAAAAAAATCAAAATACTGAGAAAATCACCTTTAAAGTTGTCCAGATGAAGTTCTTAGCAATGCATATATTACTAATCAAAAATTAAGTTTTGATATATTTACGGTAGGAAATTTACAAAATGTCTTCATGGAACATGATCTTTACTTAATATCCAAATGATTTTTGGCATAAAAGAAAAATCGATAATTTTGACCCATACAATGTTTTTTTGGCTATTGCTAAAAATATACCCAAGCGACTTAAGACTGGTTTTGTGGTCCAGGGTCACATATTTAAATTTTAGATAAGTTACTAAATTAATTAAATTTTTTTTACAACATTCTGGGCTGTGCTGAAACCATAGGCATTAATGGTCTCTGCAATCTACTTAGGCTAATGAAGCTTTTGGGAAACGCAGCCTTGATCAATTCACACAATTAAATGATTCAGTAGCTTATAAAATAATTTTTACATTTCACCAGAGGTAATACTAAATAAATAAAAAATGTTATTGAGTGAAGACATTCACATTGTTGATAACAATGATTTGTTTTTCAGACAGCTGTTTATACATGCAAGGAGAGGAAACAGTGAATTTAATGGCTGATGATGAGTCTTTTGCCCTATTAAGAATGACTGAATCATTAGAGGGATGTAGCAGTAGTCAAGTTAATGCAAACAGGTTGGCTGTGTGCTAGTTCAGTCTAATCAAGTTTGAGTGTTTTATACCCGTTGTGCCTTCCTGCCACTTACTGTCGCTTTAATGCACTGTAATGTGCTTTTATGAAAATTTAATTGCTCATGCAGTGCAGAGAACAAACCTACTGGTCAAACTTGGAGTGTTCACATTGTTTTGGCTGGTTTAAAAAAAGCTGTTAAAGTCATAGCTAAATAGCTTTTTGTCACCTCAAAAGTAAAAAGAAGTGACAATGTTTGCCCCTGTGGGCCATGAGCTATCAGTGTTGTGTCTAGGGATTGAAATTAACACCCGCCAACCTGCCAAAATTCACCTGAAAATCAACCACTGTGTGTAACTTGGCAGGTTATGATTATGTTCTTTCACTTTGCATGCCATGGGTATGTTGGTGGTGAGACCGGGATAGCTTTTTTGAATGGATGTCAGTGAAGGAGATTCTTCAAGCTGAGTTTAGTACGGTGACTTTTTGGTGAGGAAACAGCTGATCATTTTATGAACCGACATCCTCTGTGCTAATCAATGTTTTTTGAAGTAAGCTTCATTTGGAGTTTACAATTTAAAAAAATGCTGTTTTAAAAGGGAAGTTATAGAGAATTTTGCAACAGGTAGGACAGAAAATGCAAGCGATTCAGTTTGTCAATCAGATTTTATAATAAATATATTGAAATCTAGTTTATTTATTATATTTTTGTTTTGGCTAGTAAAATTTGTGAATGGCCCGTAACCAAATAGACTGATGAGTAAAAACAAGTCATGAGTCCTTCATATGTCCTTAAGAAAGATACTTAACTTGAGGGCGCTCCACTAATATGTGTACTGATAGTTACTTTAAGTCTATGGAGATTCACATGAATTATGGACAAAAAAACTGCACTTTTTGAGATTAAAGTCAATGTTTAGTATTCCTCAGTGTTTTCCTTATGTACATGACTCACTGCACAGCATGCAGCATTGGTGGTCCATCGACCAGCTTGAGAGTCTGTCTCACGCAGCTGAGACGATGTGGGTGAGAAACAAAGCATTGCCAAATTCATGCTGCCTGCAATTACAAGAATGGTGCCAAAAACAGAGACACTTTTAATTCCTTTTACAGTATTTCAGGAGTGAATTAAGCATTTTAGGTTTACATTTGCATAATTTGTTACATATAATTTACTATATAAAGATAATGCAGATATGCTAACACTTTCCTTATTTTCCTTTTGCTGTTGCTGTATAGAGGATAAGCTTAACTGACATGACATGATCCAAGTCTAAAATGTACAGTGAACGTGGAGCGATTGTGTTGTGTAAACAAGGATTATACAGTATGCTTATGTTTAACATTTATTTTAAGAATGTTTGTTAAGCAGCAGTTCTTTAACTGTGGTAGAATTACTAATTTACTAGCTGGTGTAGCTGCTACTGTCTTGTGTTGATGATGGTTACATACATTTTTTAAGTGATGGCTCTGGCTAGTATGAGCATATCTTACAGTGTTGCTCAGCTGGTTCATCTGCTGTTCATTGTTTTTTTTTGGTATTGCTGTTCATTAAATTTTCACTGGAAGACAAAGAAAAAGAGGAGCATAATGAAGAGTGCAAAAGATGGTAATTATAATGCAGTTCTGGAAAGGGAAGGAGTGTGTACTGTGTTATTGAGGGCATGCATATTAATGTGTGTCAGAAGGAGGATGACAATTATGTTAATGTGCAGTTACATTCATATTGTAAGATTTACAGCACACAAAAAAAAACGGATGCTAAGAAAAACAGCAGATGAAGAAGCGACCATACAAACACATACACACCATGACGCATACCCTCCAATTTATATCTATGAAATCGGATCAGAATATGTATGGAATTGTACATGAATTTTTTTTATTTTTCTGAATTCACTCAGTAAAGCTTATGTTCAGTGATCTCTGAGTCACAACCATGACTGCACTCAACAGCCTCCACCCTCCACACTGCGGCTGAGAGCGTGTCACAACAGCAAAGTTTCGGGCTTGATTCTCACAGAGTGTGTTTGAAAGAAAGAGAGGGAAATTTCAGTTACACCTTCTAAAGAAAACGACGCTTCCTTCGAAGAGACACCTCTTTTCTGTTTTTATGCTCGTCATGCAGTTATCTACAGCAGACAAAATAGCAGACAAAAAAAGAATAAGGCTTGAGAAAAAGAGAGAAAGGGAGTTGTTTAAAGGTATATATTTAATCAGAAGCTTGGTTTGGAGGGATCTGGGTTTCGGTTCTGGTTTGGATCAGATCTTGACTGCAGCTTTACAGTGTGACTAGATGGAGATATAGATCAGCAAAGCGTTACAACCACACCAGTCATGATGACTCACATACACTCATATCACACTCTCACACGCATACATAGATGCTCTTATCTGCTCCTATCAAAGCATCAAATATAAAATAAAAATCTATTTCATTAGTTTATGTTCTGTTGAACATATCCATGTCTCTGTTGCTACGTGCATCTGTTTGTGTATTACAGTGTGTGTGTCCAGTCTGGTCATATTTGTGCATGAATGTGTACTACTTATGTCTATAAGTGTGCATGTGTGTTTGTGTGTGGCTGTGTGTGCGTGTGTGTGTGTGTGTGTGTGTGGGGGGGGGGGTATGTTTTTAGATGATATTCAAACACTGTTCACTAGAATAGAACAAGTTCTTCTTGTTAATCTCTGATTATAAATATACATTGGTCGAAATCATAGGGTTCTCTTGCTCATTGTGAGTTTGTGTGTGCATATTTTTTGTGTATGATTGTGTACGTGTGGCCATATGTGGGGTGTGAGTGAGCTTTTGATATCTCTGTTAATAATCAAATGTGTGTGCAATCATCATTTCAACACTCAACCAGCTAAAGTTGTGGCCCATCTCTTAAAGGGGAAGTTATAATATTCAGTTTGTCTTAAAGGAGAAGTTGGGTTTGTTACTTCACGACTTGTGTCTTAAGCAAGTGTTATCATCAGCCTCTTCTGCATGACTTTCTTAGTGTAAAGCTGCACTTCATTTATACAGCAGAATGAATTCATTTGTCATTTATGCAGGTTGAGTGCTTTCCACCCTGCATGAGTTCTGGTGAAGAAGTTCAAGCTCTTGATTCTCAAACTTTAGCTCTGGCAATTCTTCCAGCCCTAGCACCCTTACAAATAAATCTTTTTCAAAGACACCTACACAAGCACACAGAACAGAGAAAAAGAGTATTAAACTGTGTTCTTTCAATTCTTAAATGGAATGAAAAAGTGATTGGCACACAATGGTTTTTCCTTATTACTCCAATTTTCACCCTGCGTGTAAACTCATTTATGCCTGTGTTTTGATATTTTTTCAAAGTCTGTTTACATTTTGATATCAAAACAGAGAAAGAAAATGATAAATTCATTTATTCTTGTTTTTGATGTTTCATAATTATCAGTGCATTGACATGTAAAAACACTTAATGACCTTTTTAAGACCAAAAAATTTGAAAAGGAGAGGTCAATCCTCATGTGCTGGCAGATGCTGTTTGATATATATGTTTAATGTAATAAAATGTACACATTTACAGTGTAATTTAAATGTACAAGTACTACTGTACTTTGGGTCACTCTAGTGCAATAACAGATGATATCTTCATGAATTATGTCTTCAAATTCATCCAAGGCAAATAAATAAGATCTTACTAGGTAAATACATAGCCAATTAAATAAAATAGACATTTAAGGGTATATTTGGGTTTTGTCTGTGTACAAGTGCTAATAAAATGCTGTATCTTATAAGGGAAGAAGTTAGAAGATGGAGGCAATCTGATAAAACTTCTTGTGTGACTCAGACCTTTGTCACAACTCTGTCGCACTCTGAGCTTCATCTGCAAGTATTATGGCCCATGAATTAAAACTTTCTAAAGCTTTTTGAAAAGGGTGTTCTGTTATTTTCTTTGCCTTTCATCTAAATTTAGCTGCTGCTTGATAGATTACAGTTCAAAAGCTGGCTAATTATCTTCTATTTGCTGGTATTTTTTCACCAAGTAGGTCATGAACCGCGAAACTGCATTTGAGATGTGGCCATTAGTTCTGCAATGAATGTTCAGTGTGAAGCTGGACTGTTAAAACATTCATCATGGCCTGTTTCAAAACAGCGTTTACTGAAATATTGAATTGCTGCTGATTGCAAAGCTGAACTTTTTTATATAAAACAACTATTTTTAATAGTTTCTGTAGTGACAATAACATCCAGTGGGGGGCCTTGGAACTTGAACCTCCATGTCCATATTTAGAGAGAGAGTGAGACAGAAAGAATGTGTGTGAGGGAAACGAGACAGAGAGAGAAAGACAAACAGGGAAAGAATTGAGAAAGCCTTGCCAAGGAGGGAGGGTGAAAGGAAGAGGACAGTAATGAAAATTAAAGAGAAAAGAAAAAGTTGTGGGGGGACGGGAGATGGGTTGGGTGGGTAAAGTTCCTCAAACCAAGATCCAGACAACTTCTCATCAGGGTGATAATATTAAACCCCTTTATGATTGAAAAAAATAATAATATTCTCAAAGACAATCCGATATCATTTCCTTTGTGGAAATTGATGTATATATATTTTTTGTTTTCTGTGAATGAGAAGATTTAGGGAAGCCTTGCCGAGGATGATTGAGGGATATGGATGAAAATGAGTCCACATCAGAAGGTCTCAAACAGCACTGACCTTCAATCTACCAGAAGTGGACCGGTGACCAGGCCTGTGGATGAAAAGGAGAATTTATTGTGTGTGTGTGTGTGTGTGTGTGTGTAAGTTCAGCAACTGATTTACGTAAGGTGTCCTTGATTGGACCTCAAACTGAGGGTAAGTAAGCAGTACTTGAGACATTTTCATAAACATGCTTAGTAATAGTTCATGCTTTTAGCTCATATTTAATATTGTCTGCTGATATTCACACCACTGGTGGTGAGTGGTGTCCAGATATGAAAGCCTCTACACAAATTAAATATAGACTCTGTTCTGGCTCTTGGAAGTAATTGTTTTTCTAATAGGCTGCCCAGTAACTTATGAGTAGATTTACCTGTATTCAGCAAAGATTATCACAATTCACTCTGAAAAAGGTTGAAAAAAATCCCAGTCTGTTATTAATAGTATTTTTGATCCAGTAATGGGATTAATTTGGTGAAAGCTGTTCATGGAGGTTTTAATAAGTTGTGGAGGACAGAGCAATGATGCTGAAGGTATATATATATATATATATATATATATATAAAGTGCCTGTTTGTGTGTGGTATTTACTGTGGCTATTTACTGGAGGTTCTTTTTTATTTGATGAAATAAAAGGAAATTGAAAGGCCAGTTAATGGCTACTTAGTCAGTTTGAATGGAAGAGGAAGAGGAAGAGGATGATGATGAAGGAGCAGGACAAAATGAAGATGCCCTCTAGATTACAGTGTGTAAAGTCAGATGGTGTTTATGAGGGGAAGTGCATGGCTGGCTTTGATGGCTGCAAACACACACACACACACACACACACACACACACACGATACATGCAATGCATTACGCGGACAAAAGCCATTCTGCCTTTCTCGGTATTGCAGTATATTTTCATCAAATACTAAATGGATTCCACTTTAGCCCAGGTGCATAATTACATAACTCTGTGAGCATAATATCTGGATTTTCTGGAATGCGGTTAAAAAGACATTTTGATCTATGAGTGAAAGAAATTGGATTTATTTTTCTAAAGTGGTATTAATATAATTTTTTAATGTTTTCTAAATGGTGTTGTTGGTTAGGTTGGAGGTTAATGCTATTCTTACTTTGAGAGGTTTCACAGAACAGAATCCTGTTTGGATGGTTTGTTCTGTGAATGATTTTTTTTTTTCATTCAGACCCATCCTGATATCACGTGTATATGTTGCCCAGGCATCTACTTGATGTGTTTTGCGATGTGATGTTTTTTCTTTTAAGAGCATCTGCTCATCTGCAGTGTGTCTCCACACGTTCCCTGCCACAACTAGAATGCAGTGCTTTCCAGATCTTTAACAGATGTCTTTGTGATATGTATGTGTGCTTACTGGGCTATCATATCTGATGTAGACTCAACACGTTTATATTAATATGCATGAAATAGGAAGCCTAGGAAATCTTTTCTTACGGAAAATTATATGAGCTAATATTATGCTGGGCCCTGTGTAATATAATATTATTTGATTCATTGTGGAAATCTTCATTGTGTCAGGATTATGGACCTGTTTTGCCCCTGTTTCTGTTTCAGTGTTCCCTTATTTGGTCATGTTCCTGTTCTCGTTGTCTTATTATTAGTTGATTCCCCGCACCTGTCTGTCCCTCGTTAAATTTAGTATAAATGTGTAATCTGCCTCATGTTTCCTTGTCGGGTCTTGAATGTTTTCCTTGTGCTCTGTGTCTCCCTGTTGGATTATTAAAGACTCTCGTTTTGTGAAATCTCCACGTCTCCTCGTTCCTCCTGTAAGCAAAGTGTGACAGAAGACCCGACCGAAACAGTTACATCTGTGTGTCTACCCTCCGTTTTTGTTTCCGGTTTTTTTCTCTCAGTGTTTTGTTTTCGTTGTGTTATCCATGGATCCCCTCACCCGTCCGGAGTACCTCCTCCTCCTGCTGGAGCAGGGGGAGAGATCGCTCGAGGGCCATACTAGACTGTTCCTGGTCCTCGCTGCTCTAACCAGCTACCAGGACGACACGCTCTGTGCGTTCTACGATGCCAGTTTAAACATCTCATGCAGAGCACTGTCGTCCGAAGATGGTCCTCGAGCGAACTTTGCCGCCTTTGTGGAGTGGACACACTCCGGACACAGTGCCCAGCCCACCATCTCCCCGCTGCGCGGAGCGCATGCCCGAGCCCACCGCTGATGGAGAGCCGGAGCCCGATGAGCCATCGCCGCACGGAGCGACAGAGCTGAGGATCGCCACAGAGCCAGAGCTGCTGATGACGTCAGTCAAGGTGTGTGAGCCAGCAACAACGGCCACCACGAGGGAGAAAGCCGCGGACGGTGTGAGCGCAGCCGTCGGCTCCACCATGGCTCCTAACTCCCTCCACTCCGCCGTGGCCCGGCAGTGCATTAGCTCCGCCGGGCTCCCTCGTTCCTCCGGCTCCCCCTTGGTCTGGCATCAACCATCCTGCGCCTCGGGATTCCACTCCTCCGGCTTCGCCTCGTCCCTTCGTCCATCAGGCTCCATCAGGCTCCATCAGGCTCCTTCATCCCCTCGGCTCCTCCTCAGTCCTCTGTTGCTCCGGCTCCACTGCGGCCTCCCAGATCCACGCCTTTGCGTCAGTCGCTGGTGCCATCTGCTCCGCCTAGGACCTCTGGATCCTCCCCGTCGCCCTGGCTCATCAGCTGCTCCGCCGCCATTGGTCGGCCCCCTGGAGTCGGCGGCCATTCGCCTCCCTGGTCTCTGTCTGCCGGCCCCCTCCCAGGTGCCCATCCTCCTCCCGAGCCTCCTCCTTAGTTCCCACCCGTTCCCCCCCCCTCTGTTCTACGGTGCGAGGACTCGCCTTCCGGGAGGGTGGCGATATGTCAGGATTATGGACCTGTTTTGCTTCTGTTTCAGTGTTCCTTTATTTGGTCATGTTCCTGTTCTCGTCTCATTATTAGTTGATTCCCCGCACCTGTCTGTCCCTCGTTAAGTTTAGTATAAATGTGTAATCTGCCTCATGTTTCCTTGTCGGGTCTTGAACGTCTTCCTTGTGCTCTGTGTCTCCCTGTTGGATTATTAAAGACTCTCGTTTTGTGAAATCTCCACGTCTCCTTGTTCCTCCCGTAAGCAAAGTGTGACACATTGATTCTATTAGGATCCTTTTGGATGTGTTCAAAATTATGAAAGAATTTCTATTGGCAATTCAGAATGGAATATTTTAATGTGCCCACCAGAATAATAGACTAATATTGTGCAGTTTTTCCCCCCTGTGATTTAAAAATAAATAAACAAAGAATTACAAGCCCTTACCACATCTCCTTTTTGAAAGGTCAGTGAAGCGTTCACACCAGATGTCATAGGAAGAAGGAAGATTATCTGAAAGGCGTGGATAGTTTCTTCTCTCACTGCACAGATGGTTGCAATAATAACTAAAATTCATATTTGTTTTAGTTTTCTCTTCATTCATTAATACTTTTATTGCTGCTGATATATGTGAGTTTGATGATTGTATGATGTGTATAACTGGTGTGTGTTTTTAATTTGTAGAAAATGAAGTCCACAATTCCAAGAAGAAAAAATGCTGTTATTAAAGCTTTCAGCAAAACCAGACAAAGGTATGTGCAAACACACACATATACTGGCTTGAGTTATTTTTGTAATGGGCGCTTTGAATTGATTTTGAATGCAAAATCTTTCAAAAAATTAAATAGAAATGTAAATGTAATATTCTTTTATTTTCTAATTTCCACACACACACACACACACACACACACACACACCTCCACCTCATTATTCTTTCCCTGTGCCACTGGTTCCTCCTTCTTCACCCTTTAATTGATTCCAAGCGTAAAATCAAAATGCCTCTTTTGGCCCTCTGTTCCTCACTGAATGACTCTATATATGTGTCAGAGCTCCGCTGAATCAAACATAATCACTTGCTCGGCACTTCTTGATTGCAGGGCTCTTTCAAACAGAACTTTATATCACAAAGTTCACAAAGTCAAATATATTTCAGACTTTTTGGAAACTGGCTACATGTTTAACCTTTAAAGCCTCGTATTTTAAAATAACGAATAATTTTTTTTGGGATAAGTCCAGTGCTGTGTGTCTATGGGCTTGGCTGGTCAATACAATTCAAGGAAAAATTCTGTCTAAAGCATATCTTGAGTTGTCTGTTTTTTTTTTCTCTCGCTCTCTCTCTCCCTTTATTGCAAAAATAATTTTCTTGATAGTTCACCCAAAACGGTCATCATTTACCTGTATGGCTTACTTTCTTCTTTGGAACATAATATTTTTTTTAATCCATTCATTGGAAGTCAATGGTAACCAAAATATTCCAGTTACCTACATTCTTCAAAATATTTTCTTTTGTGTTCCAGAGAAGAAAGAAAGGCATACACAACACAAAATAAATTATTTTGAAGAATGTTGATAACCAAGCCGTTTTGGTATGGCTACCATACCAGGTTTGGAACAACATATTGGTAAGTAATTAATGACAGAATTTTCGGTAACACTTTAGAATAATGGTCCGTTGTTAACAAGTAACTATGCAGGAAGTAATAGGTAGTACTACATTAACACTTAACTTAATACTATTAACTAATAGAGAAGCAAGATTAACTAAGCAGTTAGTAGTAGCAAATTTAGGACAAAAGTAGTTCCTTATTAGATATTTGATAATTACTAAAATAATATATCCTCATTGAGAACTACTTGTGAACTATGACCAATTAATGAAGAATAACGAATTAATTACTAATCACAACAGTAACGTCTTAAAAGTGAACAATTGGGTTCTTTGTGGAAACTAATTTATGAATATGATATCCCCCAAATAAGTCGGCTACAGGTTTAAATTGTGACTACTACTCTTACCAAAGGATGGACGTTCTCTGTTTATTTAAAACAAAAACATAAAATAATAATACAAATAATTCATTTAAAAATGTTAATAATTAGGAAGTGATTGAATTAGTTCACAATTATGAGCTCTAGTGTGTGTCAGTTCAGTATGTCTCCGACTCCAAAAGACCTATACCTTTAGTGACAGTAGGCTGGGGAGGACTTTTCTTGAATATAAATAATGATGTTCTCTTGACAAAAACAATTCACATCCTTAATGAAGGCATCGACTGCATTTATATTGTGTTAAGCACAAAACCGCATATTCCAGATTACAGCGTCTGGTAAAATATCACTAGTGCCTCACACAAATGTATGTGTCAGATATAAAATATGTTAAATAACTTATTAAATTACTTAGTAATTACTGAGTGGTTAAGGTGTTTTTCACTTTAAAATAATGGTCCAGATCACTAGTAGTTCCTGCAGGCTGACAAGGTAACGCTTGAGTAATTAGTGAGAGGCTAATGTATTTTTCACTTTAAAGCTAAAGTGCTACTAAGGAACTACTAGTGATCTGGACCATTATTTTAAAGTGAAAAACACGTTAACCCCTCAGTAAATTAATAAGTTATTTAATTTTAAAAAAATGATCTCTATGAAGAATTTCAGTCAGGTTTCAGGCCCCACCATAGCACAGAAACTGCACTTGTTAAAATTACAAATGACTTGCTTCTTGCGTCAGACCAAGGCTGTATCTCATTGCTAGTTTTACT
>NW_015631049.1:404891-406174 GCF_001515625.1 Sinocyclocheilus rhinocerous | reverse complement strand
CCCAATTGTTCACTTTTAAGACGTTACTGTTGTGATTAGTAATTAATTCGTTATTCTTCATTAATTGGTCATAGTTTGCAAGTCGTTCTCAATGAGGATATATTATTTTAGTAATTATCAAATATCTAATAAGGAACTACCTTTGTCCTAAATTTGCTACTACTAACTGCTTAGTTAATCTTGCTTCTCTATTAGTTAATAGTATTAAGTTAAGTGTTAATGTAGTACTACCTATTACTTCCTGCATAGTTACTTGATAACAACGGACCATTATTCTAAAGTGTTACCGAATTTTCTTATTGTTCTATCCCTGTGTGTGTGTGTGGCCTGTGGAATATTTGCACGTGCTTACATGATACATTTTCTTGTAAAGCAAAAGTGCTAAGATCATAGAGTTGTTGGCAGAGAATATATTACATTTATTTTGGCAAATTGGCAAATAGTTTTTTCATGTTTTAAGAATAAATTTAACAAAATCTAGTGAGGTTTATTCCAAATAAGTCTTATTATCTTAACACAAATTTGTTTCTAAAGTAAATTGATCTTTTGTGAAGAATATGCAGATATATTTGTGGAAGCCAAGACAAAAATACTTAAAGGAAATTATTTTTTTTGTATTCACACTGTCAAGCACGCTCGCACACAAACACACTCACACTCACACACTCACACTGCCTGCTTATATCTGACCAATCCCTTGGTATTTGCTAGAGGACACACTCTGCCTTATATAGGCAGGAATGCAACAACAGACACACACACGTAACAAGAAAGTTGGCAACGTGCGTCATTCACATTACAAGCAAGAAGAGAGAGAGAGGCAAGATGCTAAGACAAAATGATCACTAAATCTAGATTAAAAAAAATCTATTTTTTTAATCTACTTATTTGTATCTAGTGTCAGAAATCTATTAGCTTGAAATCTGACTTTTCTGAAAAAACATAGATAAATTAGAAATACGCAACACAAGTCTGCAAGTTTCTGTAGCTGTAGCTGCAATCAACACATCATTCAAAGTAAATTAGCTTGAGATTCATGACAATGATAATATGATCCAGGCTGAATCATAACATTTATGAAGGATAGGATGCAGCATCAGGAGAAATGTTTGTCATGAAGTTACTGGGCTGCAGGTTATAGTTATATGAGAAAACGTCTCAGGTTACTTATGTAACCATGGTTCCTTGAGTAGGGAACGAGACACTGCGTCCTCTAGGGGTCGCTATGGGGAACGCCTCGTCGTGACCCGTGTCTGAAGCATACATTGAAAAAACACCAACTT
>NW_015631049.1:370480-402707 GCF_001515625.1 Sinocyclocheilus rhinocerous | reverse complement strand
CTCCCGGCGCCTATTTATACTATAGTCGCACCGGTAGTGACGTCATGGCTGTCGCCGGCCAACAAGTTGGTGTTTTTTCAATGTATGCTTCAGACACGGGTCACGACGAGGCGTTCCCCATAGCGACCCCTAGAGGACGCAGTTCGAAGTTCCCATGAAAGGGAACTGCGGCAATAAAAACAGGCATCCAGGGGAAAAAAGTTGTGTTCATACCAATGTAGTCTTATGTAAAATTGACTTATTGTTTTCTTCACTAATGTAATATTCAGCTCGTTGTCGTGGCAATGAAGTACACAGGTTTCATGAAGATACTTCAACCTTCAGTGAAAATTGTTTCTTTTTGCTCCACATCAAAAACATTACTGAATGTGCTTACGTGCTCAGAATATTTCAGCTTTTCTGCACCAAGTAAACCTTGGCTCATGCAAACCTTTCACAAACCTTTTTGAGCTGTTTAGAATGGAGACATTCCAGCTACAAAGTATTCCAATATTTGTGATTATCAAGGAATGTATAAAACATGCAAATATTATTATTAAGATTCTGTAGTTTGTTTTATCCCAGTCCATGGGAAATGCAGTAGATCAAACTGTGCACCCCTTGCCAACATGCTAGAATATGTATCTTCTATACAAGGGCATACTGAATAAAGCAATTTTACATTAACAAATGGCATGTTTTATGTAATATCATCTAAACTTGTATTTAGGTAAAAAAAAAAACTGATTTCCTTCATTTTCCCTGTATTAATATTACATACAGGGAAATGTATGTATATTACACAACACCAGATTTGAAATCAGGAAAATCATGACGTCATGATTGCCATTGACACACCCCTTAACCTGCGTCATTGTCGTATGTAATCAAGGAGGCGTGTTCTACGACAAGAATGACTGCATGTTTAAAATAACTTTGCAAACTTTATAATCTAACCTTGAGAAACATAATATAAAAATCTGTAACTGCACTTCATGAGCATCATGACCTGTGATCAGAATATGTAAGGGCTCATGTACAGACGTTCTTTGATGCAAAGTGGTTTACTGCTGTTTATGCGTTAGTGAATCAAGCCAGTGACTAAACTTCACACTGTTCCTGTTAGTAGCGGGAAAACCATCTGTTAAGAGATTGCTCTCTTTATAATCGGCGGAGACGTCAATTCAAGATCTGTTTGAGTCTGTTAGTGATTTGATTTCTGCGTTTTTGCCAAAATTATATAATCACTGATCAACGGGTCTCTTATATCCATTGTGTTTTCACTGTGTTAGTTATGATGAACGTATTCCTGGAATTGCAGAAATCGATCATTGCATCGTTTGCTCAGTAGACACGACTGTGCTCGGCTGCAGTGCAGTGCTGCAAACGTTTATGCAGTTTAAATAAAATGCTATAATCGACGTTTTTCACATTTAGTAAATTTTGGCGGTTGTTATTGTAAAAACGCAGTAATAGTTTTCCAGAGAGTTCCACGTGTAATGCTTATTTCATATACAAAGATGTTAACCAATCATAGCAGTGGGGGTTTACATTGACGTCTCCAGCAGACACGCCCCTTCCAACAGAGCGTTCAAATCAGAAAGAAAATGACTATATATATTTTATGACCGTTTTTGTTGAAAAAAAAAAAAACTAAGATTATAAGTGCACATCAGAAAACATAAAATAATTAAAATCATGTATTTCATGACCTCTTTAAATAGAACAGTGCCTTAGCATTAGTGAGCAAGCTGATAGGAGAAAATGCAACACACATATTAGTACTCAACTGTTCTTGAAGGCACACATGTAACTTTTTTAAACAAAACTATATACAGATTTGGTTTTACTGTTAAAAGCAAGGGATGTCAATAGAATAAAAAATCTGATTTATTATTTTTCTCATGATTTTTACCAGTAGTGCAGTGACTCAAAGTAGTTTGAAATTCAGTTAATTTATTATATTTTTGCGTTAAAGCATAACATAATTTTTTCAAGTTAATATGATAACGTTTGACATTTCTGTATGAAAATAAATGTTCCTCATCGCTATTGTGATATTAACCTGTTCACTCTTCTGCAGTGATGAGTATGGGGCATGTAATGTATCCCAAAATGCAGTGCTTTTGATGGAAGCCCACGTTCACCTTACCATGGGCTTGCAGTCAAGAGAGAGACTTCTGCTGCTTTTCACAGATTCGCTTATCATCGCCAAAACTAAGTATGTTAACATTTCAGTGAGTGGGAATACGTGTAAAATGTAAGACATCTGTCTCTCTAAGGGTGCACGTGTATGCAATGTGTGCATTACATGTTACAGGTCTCTGTATCTAAAGCTGAAGGCTCGTGTTAGCCTCTCAGACATATGGCTGGCATCCTGTGTTCATTTCATCACAGACAGGAAGCTCACCTCCAAGAACTCATTTGTGATTGGCTGGCCGGCTACCAACTATGTCGTCACTTACAGGTAGTCTATGAAAAACTATTTAAATGACATAAACATCTGAGATCTTGGCAAACCAAACCAGGCTGATATGGTCACTGAATGTCATTCAGACAATAGCACTGAAAAATTCTAAGCTGTTTATGAGTTTGAGATGAAGCAGCCCTTCTTAAAAAAAAAAGAACTATTCTGCAGTGGAAGGGAAGGAATAATAGATGTGTTTAAGCTTTAGGCGCTTCCAGTGTGCTGAGATCCACCCACTCAGCTGCTACTGACTTGATCTTAAAACACTGCGTGATAAGGTGCACATTTTAAATTCTCATGTGAAGTTCAGATTATCTGGTATAAATGCATGCACAAATTCTTTTTCAAGCTCAGCTCGGCACTCTGTTCTTCACAGTGCTGATTCGACTCCTTATTAACCTTATTTTAAGTCCTTCATTAGACGTATTGTTGTAGAGATAAAGGTAGGTTAAAAACCTTGAAATGGAAAGCACACAGTATGCTGCAAATTATAGGATAATTTTTTTTTTTGACTGAGTATGATATTAGTTATTTAATATCACAAAGACACTCCAAAAGTGATGACCTTTTCATGTTGGTGACAGATTTTAAAAAATAACACTGTAACACCTGTCATCTTGTGTTCATCATGAAACTAATGTGAAAAATATCGGACAGGAAATGTGCAAGATGAAAGTGTTTAGAAAGTCTCAAGTGCATTTGTTTTACAATCTCACCGTGACATCTAAAGCCCATAATATAAGGTTTTAACCTCCTCAAAAGGAAGTCGTAACAAAATTCAGTGGGATCATCTGCATCTGTGGTCCTCACGATTCTAGCATTCGTATAAAATCTAGAATGTGACTTAATGTGTAAACAACAAGTTGTTTTGTTTTGTGTAATATACAATATTACACACATTTTTGTTATGCATCTCATATGAAGTTTACATAAGTTTCGTAGGTAAGAATAGTAGATACATTAGGTAAATGTGACTGCTGTGTCCACAGATGAGACAGCAAGTTGTATAAGGCTGAGAGCAGAGAAAGAACATACATACACACAATATACAAAGGAAATTTAAAAACTACAAAATGCATATTTATGCAATAATAGATTCATGTTGTAAAAACAGCTAATGGGGTGATGGACACAGTGCTGCATTGTCATGGTAACGTTCTAGGTGAAGATAATTAGGAAATTACATTGTCATTCATTGCTCCTTTTGCCAAGTGTGGTCCAAGCTATATTATGAGACACATTTTCCCTGCTCCTTCCAAAGTCTTCACTTTAAGGGCTTTGCCCTTTGAAGTGAGTAGGGTATAGGGATGGTCACATCCGATTGGAATTCACCCATAAATCCACAAATGCATGCAACAAATCCACACACATGTAATTAACAAATGCACTGAATCAACTGAAACTGTATGCACTGTATATCAATTCACCAGTACAATATAGAACAGATGTCTAACTACAAAAGTGAGGAGAAATGTTTTTTTGAAAGGTGACATTATGAAGTACTTTGCAAGATTAGAGGGAGCTGGAGAGGTCAGCTCAGGTGAGAGAGAAAAGAGACTGCATTTTACATTCTATGACTGATACACATGCTTTCAAAAGCAAATTACAAACAAGAAGTATATCATGCTGGCTCACTTCTGTTTTTAGGACTGTATGAGGAGAGTGTTGTTTTCTGCCTATTGGCATGTAAATAGTGTCTTCTGGTTTGGTAAAATTTTTTGGTCTTCGTTTTGCCAGTGTGCTGTTTAATATATGTACTACTTAGCAGGTAAATGTCAAGCACTTTGTAAATGGAAAATTGAAATGAAATCTAACATTCTCTCTCTCTCTCTCTCTCTCTCTCTCTCTCACTCACTCTACACCTGTCCTCCCAAACCTAAGCTCATCAGAAACAAAGGAGAGATGGTTACATGCTCTTCACTGGTAAGGAAACAAAACACAAATCAAAAGCTCACGTCAACTTCATATAATATATCAAAAGTTTCCTTTCAAAACTGAGGTTTTCCTTCTGTGATTTTCTTTTGTCAATTTTCTTGACTTTCCATGCCTTTGTATTTGTGTCTAACTTTCTTATTTGTTGTTGTTTTTGTAATAATGTTTCATTCTTCAGGCACACCTGCAGAGCCAAGCAAAAAGTCTTGCCAAATGCCATTCTTCTCTACGTCCTGCTGATTTGCCATCCAGATGACAATAGCTCAGAGGTACACAAGTGTCTTTTTAGTTTAATTTGGACTTGAGCTACTCCCTGTCCTCCGGGAACTGAATTCATGTCTCTGTTTATAAGTGGAAGTTATTTGTACTCTAGCCTGAAGCTTTTCATTGTGAGTTGATGATCAATGTTATGGTTTGTTTACATTCTATTGGCTGTTAAGACCGTTGCTGTGGCAGTGGACGTGAGCACGACCGCAGAAAATGTGGTTCAGTACATCATGCAGCAGTGCAAACTATTGGTAAGTGATCCTTAATAGCTTCTTGTTGAGAGTGTAGTGTAATACAAACTATTTATCCTCTTTAAAGCACCGCTGAGTACAAGGGAGTGGTCCAAATGAGAGAGACATGCTTTTTCTTTGCACCCGATATCAACATGTATCTTGGTGGATTTCACTACCTACCCATCTGAGGCAATATGCTTCTATAATTTTGTGCACATCATTCTGTTGCTCTCACCAGTAACTCTACATTGTGCCAAGTTTGTCCACTGGCATTTCCTGTGTTTGATAACAGCCACTTCCTCTTTCCTGTCTCTTTCCAAAACGTAATGACCATTTCCTGTGTGCAGGGTGAAGTCTCGGACTACCAGCTGTGTGTAAACTATGAAAAAGAAGAGGAAACATACCCCCTTATTGGTGATGACACACACACACACACACACACACACACACACATCAACTTAATCTAAATAGGGACATTGCATATAGACGATTTAAAGCTAGTTATAGATACTTTAAACTAACCCTAACCCATACTCTCACGTTAACCTTAACAGCTTGATTTATTTTATTTTTAGGTTTTGAAAGATTCTGTCAAGTTTAGCTTACTATTTTTTGGCTACACTTTATTTTAAGGTGTCCTTGTTACAGTGTAATTATACATTTAAGTAATGAGTAATATTAATTAACTGCATGTATTTACTATATGGTTAGGGTTAGGATTAGGGTTACTTGCATGTAATTATGCATGATTTATTGTTATTATAATAGTACGTACATGTAACAGGTGTAACAAGGACACCTTAAAATAAAGTGTTACCCTATTTTTTGTCCCCAAAATATTAAGTACAGTAGGTACACACACAAACATACAGTATGAAGATACTTTTTAAAGCAATTGGGAACTCATGATAGATCAGGGGTGGCAAACTAATCTTAGTTTTTTTTTGGATTGGTAAACATGTTTCCTTATGTGTGCCAATTTTTTAATTTGTACCCATGCAGGGTTCAACAAATTTCATTCACCAGAGGCCTTTAGATTACATACAAAATTAATAATTAGGGAATATTGTTCAAACAACAATATTGAATCTAATAGTATGAATAAGCCATCTAAACGGAACATTACCACAAAGTTTAACCTAAAAAATATGTATAGTTTATTTTAATTACAAGGCATGCTTCTCAGACAAACTCAACATCAAATAAATATATCATCATGGTTGAGAAAAATGCAGAACTGAAGAATTTCCTCCCTTTCAGTCCATGACTTGGGATCTGAATTTAATTGTCTGTCTGTCTGTCTGTTTGTTTGTCTGTCTGCCATCAACATTCAGAGTTTGTCTTGACAAACTTTGCATTTCTTTTGTGAAATTCACTTTTTGCTTAGAATATTTTCTGTGTGTCTCTCTGTTGTTGTTATGCCCAAAAAAATTACATTCACAAGTTTCAAAGTTGGAGAATTAATTAGTTTGCCAGTTGTGTCTCTTACAGTCAGTCTAGTTTCAGCTATTTACAGATGTCATGCATAATTAAAAGAGTATTTACAAAGTTCTTCTGTGGCTAAAATGGTATATTATACTCCAGCATCCCTGCACACCTACATAGGAAAAATAAATGAATGTTTTTTTTTAATGAATATATCATACTGGTATAATGTTTTAAGAATTACTTGATGTTTTTTTCCTCAGATATTCTCACATCTTGGTTGAAATCCTCTGTGGGATGTGATTGCAAGGTTTCTTTAAAAGCTCTGAGCTGTGATGAAACTCTCCGCTCATTGACAACTCTGTGATGAAAGACTAAGAATTATAGAAAAAAAAGGCTTTATGATTCCCAAGAGAGATAGAAAACAGTCTGTATGAACTACTATTGATGAATTCTCTGCACAACAGGATATGAGAGATTTAGGATCAGATAACAGAATCCAAAACTCAATTAAACTTTCTCTATGTCTGCCTGTTTCTCTCTATGTTGTAATAGGGCAACCTCAGGATAATTCTCCCCAAATACCAACTGTAAACATTCACATACACACACAAGCTGATCTTCACTGTCTAAATATTAATCTGAAATCTGAATTTCCAGTAGAAGGTTGCACGCTAATCCATATGTCGTATTTTTATACAGATTTTGTGCTAGTTATAGAGGAATCAGAAAACAAACCAATAACTATTCTCAATGTCGCAATGCTTTATGCTTGCTTTTTTCAAGCATATACAGAATGAAATATGTTAGCAATAAGGTAAACACAATAATACTTTTTTTTGGCCCCTGCACTGTTCTTTGAAAATGAAATCTCCTGCAATCTAAAATACCAATTTCCTGTCTCCATTTTTGTCTCTTCTAGGCCATGAGCTACCATTCTTCATCCTGCATCACTCCCTGAGAAGTCAACAAGACCATCTGCACATGCCCAGTGAGCCCCTGCAGGAGGTGTTTAGTTCTGGCCAGCAGACAGAGGCCACTCCCAAGACCCCTCACTTCACCCTAAAACCCAGAACACATACTCCTAGGGGTGAGTGCATATGTCACCAAAATAATGCATGTGGCTAGCTCAATAAAACTTTATAATTTCATCAAATGTGTAGTAAGACTAGTGCCTTTCGTGAGGGTCTGTTATCTATGGGGTTCTCGATAGTATGTGGCTGTCCAAAGGCCATTAGTAGTAACAAAATCTACTGACTTTTTGCTGCACCTTATCTACTCAAGAGAAATTTGTGGAATTTGTGGAGCTGTGAGTACTGTACTCTTATTGGTAGTTGAAGGCTAAATGTTTTTTACATTAGAAGGGACAGGGGACATATGGACCTTTGTGATTGATAAATGGTTCAATTCTGCTGAACTTTCTGCTGAGGTCTGCAGGTGCAGATTCAGTGTGTAATAGTAGTGAGAGGCTGGGCAAACTGACACATGGCCTGTATCTTACAAACTTACAAAAAGTTTTATGAGTCGAAACATCTACATTCTCATAAATGCTTACTTCTTTTGTTTATTATTTACACTTCGTTCAAAGTTTAGAGTCAATAACACACACACACACACACACACACACACACACACACACACACACACACACACATTCATGTTAACTTAATCTAAATAGGGACATTGCATAGATGTCTATTGTTTATATATATGTGACCCTCGACCACAAAACCAGTCTTAAGTCGCTGGGGTATATTTGTAGCAATAGCCAAAAATACATTGTATGGGTCAAAATTATCGATTTTTTTAAATGCCAAAAATCATTAGGATATTAAGTAAAGATCATGTTCCATGAAGATATTTTGCAAATTTCTTACTGTAAATATATAACCCTAACCCTAACCCTATAATTTTTGCAAAACTTAATTTTAATATGCATTGCTAAGAACTTAATTTGGACAACTTTAAAGGCGATTTTCTCAATATTTAGATTTTTTTGCACCCCCAGATTCCATATTTTCAAATAGTTGTATCTCGGCCAAATATTGTCCTATCCTAACAAACCATATATCAATGGAAAGCTTATTTTTTCAGATGGTGTATAAATCTCAATTTCGGAAAAATTTACACTTAAGACTGGTTTTGTGGTCCAGGGTCACATATATATTTACAAATGAGGAGGTTTTGAAAGATTCTGTCAGGTTTACCCATGCAGAGTGCATATAGTACTTTATCATAACACACTCTTCTGGAGCCAAAATTATTGTTATGCATCTTTAATATCAGGGTAAAACAGATGGGAGCACATGGAATTTACAAATTTCATTCACAAGAGGACTTTAGATTACATATAAAATTGACAATTAGGGAATATTGTTCAAACAACATTGAGAAGAAAACTGCTCTAGGGTGGATAAATAATGGCTTGAATAAGCCATCACAAAGTTTAACCTAAAAAAATATAAATGGCTCATTTTAATCGCAAGGCATGCTTCTCAGACAAACTCATCATTAAATAAATACTGTATATCATCAGCTTTGGGAAAAATACAGAATATTGAAGAATTTCCTCCCTTTCAGTCCATGAGTTGGAATTTGAATGTAATTGGTCTTATCTGTCTGTCTGTCTCTCTGTCTTTCTATCTATCTGTCACCAACATTCAGTGAGTGTGTGTCTCAACAAACTTAGCTTAGTTAAAATGTACGAAATTTAAAGAGTTCTTCTGTAGTAGCATCCCTGCATCCCTACATAGGAAAAGTGATTTGGAAAATTAATGAATGTGTTATATATATATATATATATATATATGCGCACACACACACACACACACACACACACACACATATATATAATACTGGTATAATATATAATACTAGTATAATGTTTTAAGCATGACTTGATGTTTTTTCCTCAAATCTTCCCACATCCTGGTTGAACTCCTCTGAGGGACATTGCCAGTGATTCAGCCTGCAGGCTGTGTCTTTAAAAACTCTGTGCTATGATGAAACTCTCAGCTTAATGGCATCTCTGTGATGAAAGACCGGGCATAATAGAGCAAAAAAAGCTGCAGGTCATATGCATGTCATATGTAGGACTGCAGATCATATGTATGCAAGTAAGGTTTATTGTATGAGACAACAGGATATGAGCAGTTTAGTATTAGATAACAAAATCCAAAACTCAATTAAACTTAAAATCTCTTTATGTCTGCCTGTTTCACTCTCTATATTGTGGGACAACCTCAGGATAATTCTCTCCAAATGCCAGCCGCAAACATTCACAAACGCAGACAAACTAATCTTCACTGTCTAAATTAATCCAAAGTCTTATCTGGATTTCCAGTAGTACACACTAATCCTTAGTTACCCCAGTGTGTGTTGGATTTTTATATAGATTTTGTACTAGTGACAAAGAAGGTCAAAAAGGGACACTTGTGGGTTTTTTTTTAAACACAGACACAAGCATATACAGAATGAAATATGTTAGCAATAAACACAATAATACACTTTTTTGGCCCTTGCACTGTTCTTTGTAAATGAAATTTCCTGCAATATAAAACACCAATTTCCTGTCTCTTCCTGTCAAATTTTTTGTCGCTTCTAGGCCATGAGCTACCATTTTTCATCTTGCATCACTCCCTGAGAAGTCAGCAAGATCAACTGCACATGCCCAGTGAGCCCGTGCAGGAAGCCTTTAGTTCTGGCCAGCAGACAGAGGCTCCTCCCAAGACCCCTCACTTCACCCTAAAAAACAGAACACACTCTCCTAGAGGTGAGTGCATTTGTCACTAACAGAACACATATGGCTATCTCAGTAAAACTTTATAATTTCATCAAATACTTAGTAAGACTAGTGCCTTTTCTGATGGCTCGTTCTTTATGGGGTTCCAGTATGTGGCTGTCCAGAGGCCATTAGTAGAACAAAATCTGCTGACTTTTACTGCACTTTATCTACTGAAGGAAAATTTGTGGAATTCTGTAGAATGGAATTAAACATGAATTTAAAATGTGTTAAATTGAGCTGTAAGTACTATACTCTTATTGGTAGCTGAAGCCTACATTTTTCATAAATTAGAAGGGGCAGGGGACATATGGACCTTTGTGATTGATGAACGGTTCAGTTCTGCTGAGTTTTCTGCTGAGTTCTGCAGGCACAGATTCAGTGTGTAACAGTAGTGCGATGTCGGGCAAATTGGCATATAGCCTGTATTTTAAAAACTGTAACTTTATGAGTCAAAATTATGAGAGTAATTGTTTTTGTTGTTGAAAGAAATTAATACTTTTATTCAGCTAGGATGCATAAAATGTATCAGGAGTGACGGTAAAGACATTTAAAATGTTTCTATTTGAATAAATATTTATAAATATAAAATATTTCTATTTGAAATTGTCTTCTGTTCTTTTGAACTTTCTGTTTCTCAAAGAATCCTGAAAATTGTATTTATGTGTATTTATGTTTCAAACACCTAGCTTAAAACTGCCATAAATTATAACAATGTCTATGAATTCTTCCAAATTAAAACTGTAGTGATTCTGTCATCATTCATACACCATGTCATTCTAAACCTCCAAACATTCAAACTCCAAAATAATTCTTATATTTTATCAATTTAAGATGCTCTCTGGCATTTTTGAAGTTCAGTGAATTGATTGGTTTTCATCATTCTTTTTTTTTTTTTTTGCTGAAATAATAGCTGGAAAGCCATATAATAATAATAATAATAATTATTATTATTATTATTATTAATGTTATTATTATTAAACCTTGTGTTTCCTATTTCAAAATACATTAAATTGTATTTTATGTACTGTGAGAATATCCCCACTCACGAAAGGTCATCTTGTGTATTAAATGAAATTTTCACTGAAGGAAAAAGTGACTTCTCTGTCTCTTGTAAGTGATGATGGCTGGACAAATGTGCACTGGGAGCTGCCATTTAAACTCAAATTACTCCAGTGCTCATGGCCAGAGTCTAATATGCTTGAATATTTACCCTGGCAGTCTGTGTCCTGTTCCTCATAAAGCATGCAGATCCCAGTGGCAGAAAGGATGTTCATGTCCTGAACTGTTTATAGCACAGCCTAAGGTGAAGTCATGGAAGAGAACACCAGCACAGTATTGTACAGCACCAGGTTTACAATATCTTGACAGACCTGTTTGCACAGCAAGGCAAGGCAAGTTTATTTATATAGCACATTTCGTACACAATGGTAATTCAAAGTGCTTTACATAAAAGAAAGTAAAATAATCATTAAAAAAATTATAATCACAAAAATAAAACAAGGAATTTAAACATTTTTGAAGATGATTTAAAAATTGATTTAAAATTAATTTAAGACAGTTAAAAATAGAAAATGATTATACATAAAATACAGTGCAATCAGTTCGGACATCGCACAGTGCTCATTCAATAAATGCACAGCTAAACAGATGAGTTTTGAGTCTAGATTTAAATGTGACTAATGTTTTAGCACATCTGATCTCTTCTGTAAATCTGGGTATCATCAGCATAGCTGTGATAGGCAATTTGGTTCTTTCTCATTATTTGACTTAGTGGGAGCATATACAGGCTAAACAAGAGCGGTGCAAGAATTGAGCCTTGTGGGATTCTGCATGTCATGGACGTCCACTTAGACTTATGTTCTCCTATAATCACATAATAACCTCTCCCTTCTAAGTATGACCAGCAGGCAAACTGGAATGTGCCCACCTCCAATTCTTGTTTCCCAGGACACACTTAAAGGTTTCCATGATCAAAGGTGTGAGAAGGTTGTTGATCCACGTGGTTGTGGATGTCTTACGACCTGTGCTTATAGTTGACTGCATTTTAATCTGTATAAAAATAAATTGAATTAATTCTAATTAATTCAACATGCACCTACATCCTACTGTGCTCTTGTCCATTAGCTCTGAATGTCCTTCAGGATTCATCTTGGCAAGCCAATAATTATGAATAATTAGAGTTGTCAAATGATGAGCTAAGGTCAGGAAAGTGTCAAATCCGTCAATATGTACACTGTATGTGTTTTATGTTTTTGAACGGACTCTTCTCTGTTATCTGTTTTGATGCATCACTTTGAAGCATAAAGATATTTACATTATCGTGAGAGGAATTTGACATTTCTTTGAAAATACGGCATGCAACCGTAATCCATAAAAGCAGTTCTTTGTAAAAAGTCACTAAAGTATTTCTAAACATGATTATGCACATAAAAGCAATGGCCTTTTCTCTTCTGTAAATGTCACAAACTTGTTTCTCAGAACTTTTCAATTAGATTTTTCATACATTTTATTAGTCTTATGAAACAATATATTTTGAAATAGATTTTTTATGGCCTAACAGATGAACAATGTCCTAGCAAGATTTAATTACTGTTACCACTGTGCAAACGCTCCAGTTCTTTTCTCTTTTGCAATTACATGAGTGTCCAATTATTGTAATGAACCTTTGAATACAATCATAGATTTTTGGCAATGCTGTTAAGGACATTTCAGTGTTCATTAAAGGGGTCATATGATGCTATTTTAAAGATCATTGGCAATGGGCTCAATTACTGATTCTAATATTTTCAGCCAAATTCTAATAGGGATTTCTATAGGACATTGCTGTTTTATGGCGTAGAAGGCCCTGCGTGCTTTATCTCTCTGTTCATTCACAGCATGATTAAAGTTTCCCGTGGATGTGATTTTCAAACCCAGGTAGTTGTAGTGTGATGTGTGTGTTATCTGCTTAGTGCCTAATGTAAATGTGTGTTGTGTTCCCTGGGATCTGGATCTTTTCTGAAAGATCATGATTCTGGTTTTCTTCAGGTTGACTGTCAGGGCCCAGGTCTGGCAGTATTGCTCTAGCAGGTCCAGGTTCTGCTGTAAAGCGTGTTGAGTGGGAGACAGCAGAAGCAGATCGTCTGCATACAGCAGGCATTTGATCTGTGAGTTGTGTAGGGTGAGGCCAGGGGCTGCAGATCGCTCCAGACTGCTCGCCAGTTCATTGATGTAAATGTTAAATAACATTGGGCTTAAGCAGCAGCCCTGTCTCACTCCACGCTCCTGGGAAAGATACCTCGTACGTTTGGTGCTGATTTTTACGCCACATTTACCTTCAGTGTACATTGATTTGATAAGGTCATAGGTTTTACTAGCGCTTGTATTTTTTGGCTGCTAAGTGCTTTCTGATATTCTTCAGCGCTGTTTTCAGCCCATCTGTATGGCTTTCTGATGTTGTACAGCTTACTGGGCTTTGTGTTAATGCTATTTTCTGTCTTTTTGAGATGCACAGTGATTTGACTGTGATCAGACAGAGGGGTTAGTTCTCAATCAGTGAATAATCTGAGAGATGAAGGATCTATGTCTGTTATCATATAAACAACTGTGCTATTCCCCAGAGGTGAGCAAAATGTGAATCTCCCTAAAGTGTCTCCTCGTAACCTACCGTTGATGATATACAGACCCAGGCTTCGACAGAGCTGCAGGAGGACTTTTCCATTTTCTCTCTCTCTCTCTCTCCCTCCCGCCCTCCCTTCTTTCTAAAACAAAGTAGATGCAACCATTTGTCAAACTAAACAAACTGGAATCAGCAGAATAGTAGCCTTCCAAATAATGAATTTGCCAAAGTGTGATTGGTCCGTTGTGTTTCATTGACAGGTGCTTTGCTGAAACATAAAAGGAAAAGGTCTCTGATTGATTGGGCTCTGAGGAGGGGACACTTTAACCAATCCGATGGCCTATCTGACCCACAAACTGCCTCTCACAAGCTATTTGGCCAGCCTCTTTCCTCCATTTCTCCTGATGGAAACCTGCCCAAGCCAGTAATGGTAAGGATATCACTGGCTCTGGATCTTTTTGTTTCACTATATTTTGTTATGTTGGGTTTTATTGTCCATGAGCGCTCATCATTCAAGTACTGTAACCTCTGTCTTAGTGAAAGTGCCATGAATGAGGAGCGCTCATAGACAATAAAACCCAACATGACAATATATAGTGAAGGACCCAGAGCTATATATGAGCTATATCACACAAGTAGGCATGCGATATGGCCCTATATCCAGGGGTGCACATACGTTTTTCAGTCAAGAGAGCACCTGTAAATTTGGTTTGGTGCTCACACTGCACATAGTGTGACTCATTAATTATAACTATAAAAACAAAATAATGAATAAAAGGGATAATCGTATTGTTTCACTTTATTTATTTTGTATTTTTAAATAAAATAATAAACAAAATAATAAAGAATGTGATAAATTAGTATTTAAATAAAAATTGAATTATATTATAGTACACTTAAAAAAACAATGCTAATTTTTACTTTTTTGTTTTTATTTAATTTTTATTTTTATATGAATTTTCATTATTTTAAAACCTAAAATCAGCAAGCTTTTATTTTGGCGGGTTGCCGGCAATGAAATGTCAGTTCCCTATCGAGTGTTCACTCAACATTACGAGAATTGCGATTGGGAGCTCCTCCCCTTCTCCAATTTCCTGAAATCTTATAGGATAACGCCAGTTCAATAAACTGGCCAATTGTCGCTACTTATGCAAATCGCATGCAATTACTGACAAGCTCGCGGGCAGTATAAATGTGGCGAGAGTGACAATTGCCTCAGAATCTTTTCCTTCACGCTGCCATTGTCGAAGACACACCAGAACTTCTTCACCGCATCCAATGGCACCTTCTATTGAATTTGCGCGGGCCCCATCGATCCGCTGGACCCACACGAGCACTGCATCGCCTGCCTGGGCCTGGCTGCTTCATCATCTAAAGTCCCTAGGGCTGCGTGTGAATATGCAAAAGAGCATGTTCACCCTGAGTCAGTCTATAACATCAACAAGTCACCAAAAATACACAAAATTATATTTCCAAAATCCAAGTCATGAATGATGTGCGTCAGGATTATGTGAAGATATTACAACTGGTGTGACATCATTGGGTCACATGACCAGGAAGTAATATAGATTTTTGTATATTTGAAAAATTCATTTAAAAAATCACAAAATCATATTTCCAAAATACAAGTCATGTATGATGTGTGCTGAAGACAGGTGTGTGTGAAGATATCACAACTGGTGTGACATCGGTCACAAAGGCAGGAAGTTATATAGATATGTAAAAAAAAAATTCTATTAAAACAGACAAAATGACATTTCCGAAATCCAAGTCGTGTATGATGTGTTAAAAGTGTTACTGAATATATTACAGGTGCCATAACAACACCTGTTTCTATCAGTTAAAAGAAAATGTTGGAGTACAATCTAATAACAATGTAACAATTCATAGTGACTATCCCGTTCACAGCTTTATGTATGAATGTTTTTCCACTTAATTCACATCTTCACATTTTATTTGCATGATGCTTTGCTTGTTTTAGAATCTTGGAATGCATATCTTTTTTTATTATTTTTATGCACTTTTGAGACAGTCCCTTAGTTTGCTCAGCGAATGTTTCAAGGGGACCCCACAACGCGTGCGAAAATTAACCATAGTGAAAGTGTAATAACCCTTTTTTTTGGCATACTGATTACCATTTGTAGGCCTATAACCACAGTTTTACAAATACCATGGTTAAACTATGGTTAGTTTAGCAAAACCATGGTTAATTTGTGGTTACCATGGTTTAACTATTGTAACCATTTTTTAAATATATATATATATATATAGTAAAACCATGGTTAATTTTCGTAAGGGAAGTTGTGAAAATTAGCTAGCCAGCTTACATAACGTTTCACAGTAGTAATTGTGTATTTCGTCAGCTTATTTAGGCTAATAATATCCAAAAAAAAGAATCTCCAAAAATATCAGGATGTTAAACAAAAATTTCACCTTTCAGAGTAGACATTGATAAGCATGTCCCAGCCAGGTTTGTCACTTGTTGAGGTTCCCTTAAACATTTCCGATGTGCTCTATGCGTAGGCCTGTTTGCAGCGCGTTTCTGTATTTGGTTGTGTTGCGAGTATTTGCAGCAAAAACTGATGATGTTTTCTTAATTTGTTGGTGTTTTTTCTATTTGCATGTTTTTTTTAATTTGCAGCACGTTGAGCTCTCTCTGCCATATCGGTATGCAAATGAGTGGTCTGAACTTATTAACACAGTGCATTTTTTATTTTGGTCATGTACACCACATGTGCACCCCTGTCTATATCTATATATCACACTAAAAGTATGATATTGCTTTTATACAACAGTTTAATGGCACAAGTGTGTAAATAAATAAGAAACAAGAACTGGGTGTCTTTTAAAATGCTATTGTATGCGGAACTACTTCCTTCCACCACAAATCTCAAGTTGACAGTTTAACAGCTGAGCCCAAGCTAATTACTAATTAGAAAATGTCACTTTAGAACTAGTAACGAAGAAACTCTTGAGTTGCTTCATTGAATTTAAAAGCTATTATATTTAAAAGTATAATTACTTTTTACAGTTTTTGCTACTGATTTATAAACACCACTGTGTCACCATGAATATTTTAGCTGTAAAACGAAAATATATTATCTGCTGCCAATGTAAGAGCACACTGTTAGCAGCTAGATATTTAGGTGTTCACTGGTTTCATACTGTAGGTATATTATTGTTATTATATTTTTTTATTTTTTTACCCTTTCAAGATAAGGTCAAATCCTTAATGGCTTATCCCTGTGACAGAGCTACACTTATGGAGGTTAAACACATTTACATAAGTCATTAAGACATTAAAATTGCCATTCATTTCATGGTCATTTTAGGTCAGGTTGAGCATCTGTCTATCATTTGCTTAGAATAGGGTTTTCTAAACTGTGGTTTGTGAGGGAACTGCAGAGGGTTTGTGAGTTGATGAAAAGCTAATTATTAATCAAATCATAAAAATAAGTATTTTAAAATGAAAGGTAATCACAATAAAACTGTTACCAAAAATAGAAGAAAAAAAAGATAAATATTTTAAAAATGTGAATTTTTTATGGATTACCTGCATGTCTTATGATCATTAATCTACATCAGAGAACTGTGAACATATGAATGTGTTGTTAATGTATTGAAATATCAATATTTTATATTATTATTTATATTTTATTTTATAAATATTTTAGGTGGAAGGGGTTTGGCTGACTGAAAAGTCTTAGAATCCCTGGCTTTGATTAACTATTGTGGAGTTTTTACGCAAACTGCCTGGTGGTGTTTTGTGCTGTGACTTATATGAGGACTGGATGGAAGTGCTACAGACTGAGGATCAACAAGAAAGACTTAACAGAGTCAGAAGGTGAGAACAGCTTACAAACATACTTATGTACTCTACATATGCTCACACATACACACACTCAATGTATAAAGTGTACAGACTAAGACCACATTTCCACCTGGATGATTTTTGGTTGATCTATATCTAAAACAATGGTTTTAATTATTGCTCAAATGTTTTATTTACATAAATCCTTTTTATATCCCATAATCAAAATAAAAATCAAAGTGAACATTTTTGAGGAGCGTGTGTGACATGCATTTGTGTCTGTGGAAGCAGTAGTTTGTTTAGGCACCACGCAAACCACGCAATTGCGTGGGGCCCGTGGTCTTGGGAGGACCCTGCAGAACGTGATTTGTACAGAGGGGGGTTCACTAACCAACCACAAACATGCTTTGAACCGAGGGGGAACCCAAACCCACCCCCCATAATGTAATTTATACCTCGCCTGGGAACACTTGCTTAGGGCCCCCAAAACTCTAAACACGCCTCTGTGTGGAAGTCACTGCTTGTCACTGATGCGTGCAAGAGTCAATAAGCATTTTATATCATTGACAAAAAACCTTTTTCATAACACTTTTTAAGGCAACAAATTTTTAATTTTCAATGAGTGTTGAATTTTTTTAGCAAGAAGTCCTAAAGAGCTTGTAGACGATTGAAAACATAATCTCATTGTTGATAAATACAATAGAATCAACTGATCTGTAAAGTTATATTTTACATGTGTAAACCTCATTTTACATGAAAGACATGAATACTCACAAGATCACTTTGACATACCAGGTGAAGAAACATAGTACACAAAAAAACATAATTCTGAAAGGAGATTTTATGAAGAGCTCATGGAACGGAGACTAGAAAATACACAGAAAAAAAGCTTTTAGGCATCTACTGAAAGTAAGAAAAAAGAGGTGTCACAAAGATTCTGAAAGTCTGATTTCCAGAGTCTATGGGCAATAACTCTTAAGTAGACCAGTATGAGAAGACTTCAAGTAACAGGCAAGTGAGAGAGTAATTTACAAAGGTCCTGCTCTTAAGGACAAGGAAACATAGTAATTATACTTCAAATGGTTAGTCCATTAGGATATTTTGACATCCCTTTGCCATGGCAACACTCACATTATTGCATGTGCTACTAAAAACTCGCTTATACTTTCATAGCAGCATTAAAGAAATACAAACTTCTCACGTGAAAAATGAAAAGCTTAAGACTCATTTAAGTGTTTTATCAGTGAAACTTCTGGAAAAATGCATCGTATTGTTTCCGACACGAAAGCAGCCATTTAGGTATTCATCCATAACATTTACAGCAAAAACATACTTTTATGTACATTTGGGTAGATGCTGAAACATCTAAAACATAAGCAGTATTACATATTAACAAATATAGAAACAAAATATTTATGAATGCTTTATATCATAAATCTATTTATATAGTTACATTTGCCATTTTATAGATATATTTTAAATCCCTTAACCGTATCCTCAAACCTAAACATATAATTACTTTTCAACAATATAAAAAAGAAGCAGTCAGAAAAATGTACAGTGACAATAATTTTAGTTACAATATGCAATTATATAGATAATCCCTCCCTCATCTCTAAACCTAATCCTATGCGTGTGTGTGTGTGTTCTTGAATATATGGTTTATGAGGACACAAATTGTCCATGACATGGGTATCACGACGTAAACATGGTTTATGAGGATACTTCCTGTGTCCTTGTAAACCAAATGGCTTAAAAAACATACAAAACAGTTTTTTTCCCTTGAAAATAAAAAAATGGCAGTAGTTTTCTATAAGGGTTAGGGTAAGGGATAGAAAATACAGTTTGTACAGTATAAAAAATTACACCTATGGAGAGTCCAACTGATGACGCTCAATTTATCTTTAAATATAAAATAAATACCTATTATTTGAACTAATTAGAAAAAGAAACTAATTAGTGTGAGGACCAGCTGTTGTAAGGAAAGAACAGCAAAGTGTTATTAAATGTTTTTTGGGAGCACAGCAGCATGAATGCTCAGCTGGTAGATTTTTAATTGATATGATATTTCTCAGAAACATCTGAATCCTGTTGATCTGTGCTCTTAAAAAAAAAAAAAAAAAAAAAAAAAATTGTGCTTTCACAGTTTCTCATTTTCCTCCGTTTTCTAGTCCTGAAGTCTGCAACTCTGCTTTTGCTCCCACTGTTCTGCAGTATATGTCCAACATCCTTCAAAACACCTGTGATTTTTCAGGTAGTCCTAAGAGCTTGATTAGCTGGTCCAGGTTTGAGTTAAAACTATGCAGAACAGCTGATCTTTAGGAGCAAGGTTGAAGACCTCCATTCTGGTCCGAATTCTTCTAGACAACGTTTGACATTTTTTTTAGCACTAGAAAATAATGGAATTCAGAATGGACAACTCTTATCGAAGTTTGTATAAATTATTTCGTAAAAATATAGATCACATTGTAAAGCTGTACATGGTGACAATAGCGTGAATTAATGGGAACATTAAAAGGAGCTTATTTTATTTATTAACAAACATTTATTTTTTATTATTAACTTTCCAAAATGACAGGTGTAATAAGTAGGTAAATCTAAGAATTCAAATTGATAAAAAAAAATAATTAAATATTCAGATTCCGTTGTTTTGCTCGTGGTAAATCTGTTATACAATGACCTTGATCTCTAGGTTGTTTGCATCTACTGTAACTTGCCTCAGGGTATTGAAGAAACATATCCTTTTAACTAGTTCTTCAGAATATCTGAATAGATATTCATCGTAGAAATTCCTGTCTTTGGTCTGAGTTATTAAAGTGCCACTCAAGCATTTTACTGCAGGCAAACAGTGATAATATTTCCTTCTGCTGTTCTGAGTTTTACATTTTGATTTACCTTTTGAAAAATTCAGATTCCAAGCCAACTGCTTATTGCTTGAAAATTTCTTACAGAGTGATATTAATATTCACTTGTTTATGCACACCCGTTGTTTTATCTTTGTGTGTGTGTGTGTGTGCATATTTGTACTGGAATGCATTTTCATATGTATGAGAGGGCAGACGAACTTCTGCACATAATAATTTGTTGGCAAGATTATTTAAGCATGTGTTTTATGCTTCTGTTTGTCTGGTTGCATTTGCCTGTCATTGTTTAAGCTCTATTGTCTTTTTGTCTAGTTTGCTTGCACAGTTGCCGGAGGAGAATGTCACCTTGCTGTGTCTCTTATTTGGAGTGCTACACAGGATACACACTCACTCGGAGGAGAATCAGATGACAGCAACAAACCTGGCACTTTGCATTGCACCCAACATGCTCTGGAGGTCTTCCCAAATCAGCCCTGACAAAGAGGGACAGAGTGTGTTGCAGGTAAGTCAGCAAACATCTGGTTACATGTATTCTTAGTAATACGATCATTTCACATGTATTTTCTAATTTGTTTAATGGGATCGTATATAGCATGTCCATTAACCGTTTCAATATTCAATTTCAATCTTCATTTTTAGGTTAAAATCAGTATATACAATGGGGATCAAAAGTCTGAGAACTATTTGTCATTACAAATTATGTTATTAGCACAATATTTTCAGAATTTTTAATGATCATGTTCTCTGTCATTATTTGAGAATGATCTAAAGAGTATATTATGCTTAAAATACTTATTTGATTAGTGATCTAGAAATCTGAAGTATTTATTTTATTTTACATTAAAACTTTTTCATTTTGTTTGGGTTTTATTTATATTTTTCATGATTTAAAATGTTCAAAATCCTACTTTGTTTACTTTCTGGTTTAAATGACATTTCAAATCCCTGATTTTTAATGAGCTTTCAGACTTTTGAACCCCATGGTTTATTTAAGAGAAATTGTACTTGGATTCCTATAATGACTCATGACAAGAATTAGAAACAAGAACTAAATAGCTAGTAGAGACAAAAAACCTGAAATAAGACCTACATAACTGTGACAATTCACGGGTAATGAACATACAAGACTTTAAAAGTATTCTTAATGTAGCTAGTGGCCACTTGGCTAATTATATCATAAATAGCGAACTGTTCTTTGAAACAGCTACACAATATGTATTCATTCATTAAGCGCACATACACACTTGTAAATCATACAGAACTGCTTTGTGCATTGCTTATTATTCAAGAGAAACCTTGATAATGATGTGACTTATCCAGTATTTTTAGCCTAAAGCTGCAAATGATTCTCTCCACCCTTCAGATAATGAATTGTAATGCATCTGATGGCCGCCATCTTGCTCTGCTTGTTAACTTTAGCAGTTTAGCAAAATCAGATTTCCTGATGTCACCAAAGGGATCTGTCTTATCAACAGGATGTTGACACAAACGTAAGCAGGGAAATCATTAAAGGGGTCATATGATGTTGCTTATTTTGTGTATTTGGTGTAATGAAATGTGTTCATGCGGTTTAAGGTTCAAAAAACACATTATTTTCCACATAATGTACATTATTGTTTCTCCTCTATGCCCAGCCTTTCTGAAACGCGTAGATTTTTACAAAGCTCATCGTTCTGAAAAGCGAGGTGTGCTCTGATTGGCCAGCTATCCAGTGCTTTGTGATTGGCCGAATTCCTCAAGCGTGTGACGGAAATGTTACGTCCCTTACCATACTGTGATACCGCAAATCCTTTAAATATGAAAACGTACTTACAGATTGTGAGTCAGCATTATTTGTCAGCATCATAGACTGTGGTCAGCATGCGTGCCGAAGGGGAAACAGGGGAACTGAATTCACCGGAACACCGGCATTGTAGGCTACTCTCCCAGGAAACAGTCCTCGTCCTCCGTAAAATGTGCTGCACACATCTGAATATTTGGTTTGAACTGTTCTGGAACAGTGTTGTAAATACAACTTAACCACTGATTTCTAGTTGTGTCCTCTTTTGGAAGACCAAAATGTCAAAATATATGAGTTAGGTTACTTAGAACTTCACGTTAAGAGTAATTTGCATACATGATTACAACACTTAAAAAATAATAGTTCTGTTTGCCTAAAATTGGAGACATCATAACTTTAAAAATTTGATGTAACTGATTACCTCAGTTTTTTTGTTTTCTCAACTTATTCGGGTTTACAGTGCAGCTATATATTAATAGATTGTTTTTGATTAATTGTTTATTACAAAGAACACTTTTAAAACATTTTTTGACAATTAGAAAAATGTTGCTAAAATGATCTCTTTTTAAAAAATAAACTATTAGTAAAAATTACTGTTATTTAATCTAGTAGATCAACTACTAGCTAGCAAACAAACAAACAAACAAATATTTTGCTGAGCCCTGAAATTATATAGAGTTTGTTTTTATAGTTTATTTACCATAAAAATACATCTAGTTGGCAGTGTATTAGCAGTTAGTGAAAGACAGATACTGAGAACTTTAGTACCACCAAGGGCATAATTTGATCATAATTTGAACTTTTTATTGTCAGTATATATAGTCGGGTTTGGTTACTAGGTTCAAATTTAGGGGTGTTTTTTTTGTTTTTTTAAATCAAAGCTTACTGAAGTATTTTTGGATGGTAATTTTTTTGGCCTGTGATATTTATTGAAAGAAAAAATCAGCTGTGACTGGCTGACAGGGATGGAGAAGTTTCTTGATCTAGACATAAAAGCTTTTCATTTAGAGAGAGGATAAACATTTCAACCATGCACAGCTGGCGGCAGCTGCTGGCAGTGTTTCATCATGGCTTGTAGGACACTGGTAACACAGCAGTCTGCAATCAGAGTCTATCATATAGGAAGCCAATGAAAAGACCTGAGGTGGTGATCTCTGTGTGATTTTGAGAGATTGAAAATGAGATTGGGAGCAATTGGGAGGAAGCAGAGCTCAGCTTTGTCACAGCTGAGCCTGAGATGATTGACATCAGAGCTGTGTAATTGGAGAGGAATTTCGATAATTTAAGGTCCATGGCGGGCATGTGAATGAAATTCCTCCTTGTGTATAAAAGCATAGCACAGTGTGTTGCCTGGTTATCTAAAGATGACAATTATTAGACATGGTCTCCATAGCAACTTATTTACTGGAATATGACAGGCAAAAACTGATACGAGTCCAGTACTCTGACTGATATTATTTGTGAAATTTCATTAACATTATTCATTAGATCTCAAGCCTGTCTGAGAAGTAGCATCTGTGATCAAATCTCTGCGTTTCACTCTGAGAAGTACTGTATGTAAAGTGCATCTGTAAATATTATAACCTCCATGAGAAATTGTGGAAGTTTATGGATTAGAACTGTCACAAGAAAGAAACGTGGGCTGAATTTCCATACTTTCACAAGATGTAATGAAACTGATGAAGAACTGACTTCTTGACTTCTGATGAAGTGCAATCTTTAGGTTGAGGTTTGCAGGTGTCATATATTTCCGGACTTACTTAACCCTTTGTGTTGTTTGGTAAATAACATACCACATTACCACCATGAACGTGTAAGAGCTATATGTAGAAACTTTCTTCTTGGAACCTTTAACTTTTACAATTAAAGGAATAGTTCACACAAAAATACAAATTTACTGAAAATTGACTTGCCCTCAGGCCAACCAAGATGCAGATGAGTTTGTTTCTTCATTGGAACAGACTTGGAGAAATTTAACATCATATCACTTGCTCACCAATAGATCCTGAAGTGAATGGGTGCCATAAGAATGAGAATCCAAACCGCTGATTATTGTTAAATATTATTATTAAGAAAATCCATCAAGGCGACTTTAACCCTTCAAAATACGAGTCCCTAATTCATAGTACCAATTCCTCCAGTGAAAAAGTTCATCCCCTGTTGTTCTTTCACATCAAAATCCACCGATATGTTTGCTTAAAACTGTTTTGAACTTTTTGTTTTTAAAACGGTCCTTGATCTGTGAATATTTTTCAGACTAGATGACTATTTGGTGAAAGCAAAATTATGGATAGAGGAAGCCGTATTTGTTTATTACAAACACGCAGGTTTCACTTCATAAGACATTACAGTTTTTCAAAAAAAAAACTTCCTCCTCCTCCTTCACCTCTTCCTCTCCCTCCTCCTTCACCACGTCCTCTTCCTCTCCCTCTCCCTCCACCTCCTCCTCTTCCTCTTCCTCCTCCTCCTCTTCCTCTTCGACCTATTCCTTCATTTCTCTGTGGATCCATTGTTCCAAAGCTCAGTGAACTGATTCGGGCCCTTTTATCTATTTATTGAAGGATCTGATTGATGTGTGTTCAATTTTGACTCTTAGTGTTTCCACCTGGGTAATTTTTTGCTAATTGAGCTCAAGCTGTGCTGACTTGAGTGAACAGTATTGAATGCTAGTGCTTTCTAAATGACCACATGGTGTAAGCACTGAGAAATGTAGGGATTTGTGTGTAGAGTTTTGCAGTAACGGTTCACCAAATCTGACTCATGTGTTAAAGCAGGGGAATAGTGTTTATAGTTCAGCAAAATGGGTGTGCTTTTTGAAAAATGGCGTTATGGTTTTGAAATTTTAGTTCAAAAGCCTGGTTATAGTGTTTTAGCAATCGAGAAAAACTGTAATGGATGGACTGGAGTCGTGTGGATTACTTGTGGGTTATTGTGATGTTTTTATTAGCTATTTGAACTCTTATTGTATCTACTATTTGACAAGATTTACATGCTTGGACACAGTTAATCCCTGTTGGACACAGGGATTAATTGCTATAAGGTCAAGTCATGTAAGCTTTTATGCACACAATAACCACAGCTAATAGTCTGGATGCTTAACAACTACATACAGAATTTCAATGAGGGCTGGAGTAGTAAAATATAGAAAATGTACATGAAATAATTAAAGTCAGCATGAAACGGAAATTGTGATCACTTGTGAAATGGAAAGAATGTGGGACAGGACTTGATTTTGTCCATCGGGAATCGATTGGATTGTTGGGTCATTGCCATTTGCTTATTGCTGCGATCTCATGTGATTGACAGAAGGGATGGATTATTGTCCTGCTCTCGCACCGGTGTAGACATGATCAGAGAAGAGATGCCGCTGCGAAGTGGGATGGGAAGGTAATGTTTTTAATTTTTTGAGAAAATGATGTGCACAGATAAATCATTTGGAATATACATTTGGTTGATTTCCTGGGGACTTTAAAAGAACATGAAGCGAGAGATGAATCATGGATGGATCTATAATTAGCAGTTGGATGTGTGTCACTGTGCAGATGCTTTTGTTTCTCAACATCCAAAGATGGCAGTTCATTTATGCAGCGCATTCTCACGCTGTGTCCGAACCCAATTAATCCAACCAATTAGTGGACAGACAAATGTGTGGTGAATGAGAGCAGGCAATTTGAGTGAACACCTAATTGTTAATGTGGTTAGAATAGTTCACCATGTCCAGGACTACGTGGGATGATGCCTTTTGCATTTGCTTTCTGAAAAAAACAGCATGAGTCAAGCAGTGGATAGTTACTCATCTGCTGCCAGCCACAAAACCCTATGGTGTCTTCAAAATGCTGTTTTTCCATTGGAAATGCTAGAGAGCATTCCATGCCCTCTGTATGCTTTTTAATTTTCCATTCCTTTGGGCTTGTTTGTATCTGAAATGTTCAAGGAGTAAAAGATTCATTGGATTTTTTTCATTGAGAGAAGTGAGGATCTCTATGCACATGCCAGATGCACACATACTTTGGCGTCACATACAGCGGTGCTATGAAAACTCTAAACTAATGTCTAAACACTCTAGATCTTGGACAGAAACAAGGTGGCAGTCATCTAGCATACACAATATGTCCACCTCATACACACTGACATGCTCCGACACATGAATCTTTTTAAAACATTTAACAAGTCGTAAACTTTATGAGCTGGTACAGTGCTTCAGTCTCTGATGTATGTGCTACTACAGTCAGCGTTTACGTTTGCGAGCCAGCTGTGTCTGTTTTTCATATTGATGATGTTTCATGTTTTTCTATCTGTCGTTCAGGTCGCCGCACTCATCCAGTACCTGATTGAAAACACGCCTGCCATATTTGGAGATGATCTGGAGAGTCTGTTCACCAGGCAAATGAATTCAGGGCAGGAAACAAGTGACTACGCAGGTAATTGTAAAGTTTTGCCCTTTGGACCTCATTTCACTGAGATGTAGATGCCTATTGAGGTACTTTACAGAACAAAAATTTGCCTTTTTGACAGTGCAATTTGACAGTACTCCCACACACACATACACTGCTGGTGTATGTGGGTGTTTTAGAATTTGAGTTAGCGGTAAATTTATTGAAAGTAATAAACTTTCAACTTTTTTAACAAACTTTTTTAGAACTGCGTTTGCAGTTATTATAGAGCAGGGGTCTCCAAACTCGGTCCTGGAGGGCCAGTGTCCTGCAGAGTTTTACTCCAACCCTAATTAAACACACCTGAACCAGCTAATAAAGGTCTTACTAGGCATACTAGAAATTTGGTGTGTTGAGGTAAGTTGGAGCTAAACTCTGCAGGATACCGGGCCTCCAGGATCAAATTTGGAGACCCCTGTTATAGAGTTTTATTATGCCAGCTTTGCTCCTCTAAATTTCAGCCCTTACTCTCTTAAGATCCTCTTAAGCTTTCAGGCTTAACTGAAATGCCAATAAGCCAACAGAATACCAACATACAGCCTATTGCACATGTACAGTATCTATTGCACTATTGGGAGAATTAATTAAACAGGTGTGCCAAAAATAGTACTGTCTACTTAGAGCAATTAATGTTGCATTAAATAGAATTTAATTTAAAAATACATGTGTATACATGATTTATTTTAATCATGGCAGCATTAATTCATCAAATGATGATCAAATGATGGGGAAGTGCATTATTACCAGGCATTTATTCAGATGTGTAGTGTAGTTGAGCATACTTTTGGCATTTTAAAGTGACTAGTTCACCAAAAATATTAAAACGCTTTCATCATTTACTCACCCTTGTGTCATTCCAAACTTTTGAAGAAGAACCTACTGTGAAGGACTGTTTATGCCCACACAATAAAAATCGAAGGGGTCGAAAACTACCTTTGATGCCACTGAGTTTCATTTGTTTGGACAAATAAAAAAATAATAAATAAAAATAATAATATTAATCTCTAAATATCTTCTTTTGTGTTGGGTGAACTCTCCCCATAGGTCTGAGAGTGAGATGTAAGATTGCTTCTTGTTCATTTTTAATTAAATGGAAGGTCAAGAGTCTTTACATTATGGGATTGCATAGCCCTGCAGTGAGCTCTATTAAATACCGCAAATATGCACATTCAGCTAATGTAGTTGATCATCAGGGTATGCATACAGAAAATATGCATGATTTTCACTGTATACATGCAACATAACCAGTGGTTTTCTGATCAAATCAGAGATTTTCACTGGATTTCTTGTCTGTGCTGTGGGACACTCATAAATTCAATCATTTCTTTCAGAGTCATTCTAGTATGATTTTGGCATTTTTGTCACGTTTAGGATGAAATCTAAACGTTTGGCCTGAGGAATCTGTATTCTTCTAGGATTTCTCTCTTTTCTTCAATTCAGACCTGCTCACCAATCACTGATGCTAAAAGTAATCCCCGGAGTATCCCTGGAAAACTGACCAGGAGAAAATGCAGCGTTTGCCATAATAGTTATCAATTTTAATCTCATAGAACCTCATGCTCTCAGAATCATTTAAGTGCCATTTGGCAATTTCCAGACAGGCTGACACACTCTTTGCCTTTGTATTAAACCATACCATGGAAGCTTGGTTCATGCACTGTTGCCAGGTTGCCAGCCTTATGCCAGGATCTCTAGTCTCTGCAGGAATCTCTGATCCACTGTTATAAGTGGTCATTGGGTTCTTATTTACTCACTTTAGCAGGGTTCAAGAATAATCTTGAATATTGTATTTGTAGTTTTGGCAGCCAGCTGATTATTGCTCCAAAAACTAGCTAGATGTTTAAACTACAGTAGAGGTGACTCCTGAGCCAGTTTGATTTATTTTCATTGCGTCTGCTCAATGAGCGCATGTACGAGGCAATACATGTATGTGAGATAATGTCATTGAAACTGTCACTGTGTTCATTACTGTCATAACTATCCCAATTTTTGTGCTCTGTGTGTGTATATATATATATATATATATATATACATACATGCATACTGCTGGTCAAAAGTTTGGGATCAGTAAGACTTGTAATGTTTTTTAAAGAAGTCTCTTCTGCTCATCAAGGCTGCATTTATTTGATCAACAGTGCAGAAAAAACAGTAATCTTGCAAAATGTTATTACAATATAAGATAATGGTTTCTATATTTTAATATCCTTTTAAAATATAATTTATTTCTGTGATGCAAAGCTTAATTTCCATCAGCCTTTACTCCAGTATAAAGTGTCACATGATCCTTAAGAAATCATTGTAATATGCTGATTTATTATTAGAATTATCAATGCTAGCAACAATTGTGCTGCCAAAGATTTTTTTGGAAACTGCGATACTTTTTTCAAAAGTTTTTCAAATATTTTCTTGGAAAGGGTTCAAATATGCAAAAGATGCTGGAAAACCAAAGAATTTGTGAGACCTGAATGATTTTTCTGAAGAACAGCATGTCAGTTTAACTGTTCAGGACAAACAAGGGACTCGTGAACAACTATCACAAAGCAAAAAAACAAAACATCTGTGGATCATCCAAGTAACATCACAGTATTAAGAATCAAGTGTATGTAAACTTTTGAACGGGGTCATTTTTTAAAAATTATTTTCTCTTGTGGACTATATGTAAACGTCTTTTATATGAAATATCTTATTCAGGTCAATACTAAATAAAAAAATAACATGCATTTTGTATGATGCCTCTTGGTTTGGTAAAATAATTAACATTTTGCAGATACTGCAAAGTATATGTAAAATTTTTGTGTGTGTGTGTATATATATATATATATATATATATATATATATATATATACATACACATACATACAGTACATACAGTTGTGGTCAATTTGTATATATATAAGATAGATTTATAGATATATAGATAGATTTATGTTTTTAGACACACTTTCCACAGTGGCTGAAATTAAGATTGCACTTATTTTATAAGCATTTATTTTTAACCAAATGAAATATGTTTTCATATCTCTTCAGTGTTAGCCATTAAGTTTTGTTAAACATCTCAAAACTCTTCTCTTCTCTAGATGGTTTGTATCTTCTTCAGCACTCCTCTTCAGAGGACACAGATCAAGACTTCACCGTTTCTTCCCAACTATTGCCTGAAGTTCATCCTCTTTTCCTCCCTCTGGCTGCACTTTCTCTGAAAGAAAAGAGGAGACCCCAGCCCTTTCATATTGATATGCAGTCGACAGAAGTCACCTACAGCTGTGGAACACTGGATTCCATTTCATCATGTTCCAGTGCTTCTGTAAGCATGCTGGGGGTTGGGGAACTCAGCCAATCACGCGATCGTTGCCTCTCTGAGCCTACCATGTATTTTTCCACACCCCAAACGCCAGCACCAAATCATAGCCCTGTTATCCGCCAATCCAGCTATGATGCAGCTGTAACAGACAGCAGAAATGAGCAGTCACGCAGTTCCTGCAAATCACACAATTCTGGAATGGGTACAAGACGACGCCGTTGCACTTTTTGGAAGTCGCCGCAAATCCCCACCCGCTTTCGTCATCCTGCGCAGAGATTGGCCAGCATGTCAAGTCTGTCATCTACTACCACTTCTTCCCTCAGCTCACTGGATAGTATGTTGTCTCTCAGCTCTGCTGATCCAATTCCCAACCCTCAAGATACACAGCCCCGGCCCTTTCTGTTTGGAGCTACTGCGAGACTGCGGCCTCTCAGCTACTGCGAGACTGCGGCCTCTCAAATGTCCAGAAAGCAGGGTACAAGTACTTTCACTAACGAAGAGGAAGAGAACATTTGGAGAGAAAGAGTTCAAGAGATGGAAAATGAGAAAGAGAATGAATTTGAAGTATCTTTTCGTGACTGTGATGGAGAAAGAGCAGTAAAGGATGGAGAAAGTGTCGAGAATGAGGATGCCATAAGCTGTGAGTCCTTCAGTGATATTCATGAGGTTAAAGGTGCAACAAGACCATGTGCGTCAGATTGTCTTGCTGGGACTGTGTGCAGCGTGGAGTTTAGTGTGAATCCATTACATTCCTCCACCGCATGTCAAATAGAGCCCAATTCTGACATGAATTCACAAGCAATCTCACTGAATCCATGCAGTATATGGACAGTCCCAAAGGCGAATCTGATTGACAGTGTGATACAGGAATCCCAGGTCACACAAATGCTCACAAACACACCCACAATGACACAAAAACAATCCAGTAGCAAAGGAGAAAACTCTGTAAGTCAGCTGCAGCTGGAGCATCCAAATGCTCACTCAAACATTCATGCCTCAGGTGGGCAGAAAGTGAGCAGAATGAAAATCACAGTCTTTCCTTCTGCAGGAAGAGTGATGCTAAAACATTCAAAGGTCACGGATCAAACCCAAAACATCCTGGTGGAAACAGAGCAGAAAGTTGAGGGAAAAGTGCGAGAATCTGTTCAGGTACAAATCCCCCAGACATTGTTTTATGGTCATAATGTTCCGTTAGTATTACTTACTACACCGCCGCAGCAAACACCAGTCCAGGTGAGGACACATTGTACTTCTCCTAATGATGTGGATGTGAAAGACGCAGGCTTGAGTGCTAAAGCTAATGTTAGCATTGTCGCAACTGATATGAGCAACGACGTAGCAACGGCACAGAAAAGTCCTACCGTTCAGAGCGTCAAATCTGTTAGTCATAGCATGAGCACTGTTGAAGACCTGCACCATCCTGGCTGTACTACTGAAACCGCTAACCCTGCTGTTAGCATTAGCAGTGGTTATAGTGTTAACCCAAGTATAAAAGTCTTTCATAGCAGTGCTAATCAGAGCGTGGCCAATCCGAAACCTGCTAACAAATGCTCAGGAACTTTTCGCCACACAATCTGTATCAAGCTGCCTGGCAACAGAGGGACAGCACAGAACAAGCCATTACCATAACTAAATTTGGTGATGTAATACTACATGGTGGTGAGGTGAGGTGAGGTATGCAACATATATCATTTCAATGCGTTTTTTTTTTTTTGTAAGAAAAAGCGTGGGTATAGAGTCTACAGTTTGTGTGCAGGAGAGCAGGGGCATAAAATGAAAATACATTTCCACAGGGATTTCACTGCAGGGTGTGTATTTTCAAAGGCTTCTGCAGAGACACACACAGAAGGGAGTGATGCAGTTGTGTGAATGGAGAACACATATTGTTGGGTTTTAGTCCATGCTTGTAATGGAAGAAGAAAAATCTCTGGCCATAGAAAGTGTAAAATACAGTGTTGGTAGTAGGATGAGTTTTATTTATGAGTTTAAATAAACTATAAATACATTAACATTACAAAACTGAAACCAAAATAGACCAAAGCAAAAAATGTTTTAACAATGTTAAGTATAATGTTTTACACAAAATGATGGCGATATAAAAAATTTACTGCATAACAGGAATGATGCTTGAAAAAGCTCAGTTGTTTTCAATCCTCCTCTAAAATATGCTTTGGGGAACGTTGCAGTCTAAACAAAACTGGACTATCAGTATGTGGACAAAATCAGCTGAGACATTTCTCAAAATATCTTTTTTTGGGTTCTAAGGTCACAGTATTTTGGAACAACATGAGGCTGAGCAAATGATGACAGATTTATTTATTTTGTAATAAATAAAGGGGGGGGGGGGCTGAAATAT
>NW_015631049.1:363177-370426 GCF_001515625.1 Sinocyclocheilus rhinocerous | reverse complement strand
ATGAAAGGGGGGGGGGGGGCTGAAATATATATAATTCATTTAAGAAATAACAATTCCAATATCAATAATTTGTATTTTAAAAAAAGTTTTTTTTGTGCTCCAAATAGATATCAAATATTTTTGCTTCGTGTGCAACAAACTGAATTCAATTCAGTGTAAAAAACTCAATTCTTTATTAATTCTTGTCAGAAATCATAATTGCAAAATTTGTATACACATTAACTTTAACACTAAAATATACATTTTGTAAAATCTCTCAAATCTCTCAAAAGCCAGTTTTTGAAAATATCAATAAAGTCAGTCAGGAAAATTTGCTTAAAAAAGACAAGAAAAACATGCACGTGCTTCAGGTATAATTGGAAGTCAGTGTGATGGTAATCACACTTTTGAGGTAGGACGTTTTAAGTGCTTAAGTGGAAGAATGTAAAGAGCAGATGTTACAAAGGGCTGGCATCACTATAGTAACATAGCAGGTGGCAGAAGAAGGGACTTCTGTGAAGACGACATGAAATGGTATAAGGTAAGCAGCGTGATCTGCATAAGATGCTGTGATAATACCATTAGAAGAACATTAAGGAGGAACAAGCGGGTGAGAGGTGTTTATAGAGATGAGTATGCATAGTGTAGATCCAGTGAATAACATTAGTGGATAACTGAATGATGTTTTGAATAATCATATGGTTCAGAGTCATGTTTATTTATATGTAGTTGTAATGTGAGATGTGCTAAGCTTGTGCCACAATCAATCATCAGACTGCAGACTTCCTTGAACAAGTGGTGGCAATAGTACTTGGATGTATTGTTAGTTTGTTCATGATTTTTCATAGTTTGTTCTAATTTTATATAATAGACCAGATTATGAAATATAAAATATATATGTATGTATGTGTATTTATGTATATGTATATGTATGTATGTATATATATATATATATATATAAAGAGGAAAATTCTAGTTATGCAGTGCCTTTTGAACTCTCTAATCTTTAAATGCAGTATGCTTGTGTTATTAATGTGCGTACTTCATTTTGATACTTTCAACTTTTTTTGAAAATATACAGATTTTTTGTATTTTTATCAAACTGAATGGAATGTTTTAATGTGGAACAACTGAACAATCACAAAATATTACAGAATCAAATCCATTTTTAATAATAATGATATCTGTGCTGCTGAAGGAAGAAATAACTAATATTCACAAGAAAATATGTTTTAAACATTTTGATTGAAGGAAGGAAAAAATAAACATTTCTTAATAAATTGCCAGCTTTCCATGCTAGAATATTTAAAGTTTGCTAACCCAAAAATGAAAATTGTGATTATTTACTCACCTTCTTCTAGTTCCAAATCTGTATGACTTACTTTCTTCGGCAAAATACAAAAGAAGATATCTTGAAAAATGTTTCAGCCTATTTTTTTTTTCTTCCCATATAATGAAAGTCATGGGGGTCCAGTGTTGTTTTGTATCAGAATGGTCAATCAGCACATCTAATTGATATTATAAATACGATTATTATTGCTTAAAATTATGAAAAAAATATTTGTCCACCAATGAAGCATTTAATCTTAAATGTATACTGTGTCTGTCTTAGAATCTAGAGTTCTCTTGACATTGTGTTCCATTATCACTTCAGGTGCATATTTCAAGTGAGAGTGCCCTTCAGATACAACTGCTGTATATATATATATATATATATATATATATATATATATATTGGCAGGTAACACTTTGCTTCATGAAACAAACATAGCTCTCAGGTAAGATATTCCTGAGCTTTATCCTTGTCTGTAAAAACTGAATTTCTACACAAAAGCCTTGATCCAAATTACCTTCAGCTTTTCATAATGTAAGTAGATAAAATTAACCTTGCAAATAGAGATTTTCATAATACACATCATTGCAATTGACTTTTACAAAGAATGGTCAATTCTAAATTTAACTTCCAAATTCTGACTTTTGTCAAGTTGACATCTCACAATTGTTTTTTAATGAATACAAAGTTAATAGGTAATTGTGACTTTTTATCTCACAGTTTTAAATATTTTCCTGCATTCTTTTTATAAATTAAAAAAAAAAGTGAAAAGTGAAAGTGACGTGACGTGTAGCCAAGTATGATGTCCCATACTCGGAATTTGGATTTAACCCATCCGAGTGCACACACACAGCAGTGAGTAGTGAACAAGCACACACACACACACACACACCGTGAACACACTCCCGGAGCAGTGGGGCAGCCATGTGCTGCAGCACCCTGGGAGCAGTTGGGGATTCGGTGCCTTGCTCAAGGGTCTCACCTCAGTCGTGGTATTGAAGGTGGGAGAGAGCACTGGTTATTCACTCCCCTCACCTACAATCCCTGCCGGTACCGAGACTCAAACCTGTGACCTTTGGGTTACAAGTCCGAATCTCTAACCATCAGACTTGTAACCCAAAGGTCACGGGTTCGTGTACAATATATATAAGATAATATATTTAAGATAAGATAGTATAATAAATGGGGTTTATTGATGATAGTATAATAAGTGGGGTTTACTGCTCCGGGTGTGTGTTCACGGTGTGTGTGTGTGTTCACTGCTGTGTGTGTGCACTTTGGATGGGATAAATGCAGAGCACTAATTCCGAGTACACTCTTAAAAATAAAGGTGCTTAAAAGGTTCTTCACAGCGATGCTATAGAAAAACCATTTTTGGTTCCACAAAGAACCATTCAGTCAAAGGTTCTTTAAAGAACCATCTCTTTCTTACCTTTTTATAATCTGAAGAACCTTCTTTCGCCATAAAAAACCTTTTGTCAAACGTAAAGGTTCTTCAGATGTCAAAGGTTCTTTATGGGACCAATTAGACAAAAAGGTTCTTCTATGGCATCGTGAAGCACCTTTATTTTTAAGAGTGTATGGGTCACCATACTTGGCCACATGTCACGTCACTTCACGTGTGTGTTCCTAAATAAGATAATATATTTAAGATAATATAGTATAATAAATAAGATAATATATTTAATATTTAGAATTTATTATTTTTATGTGTGTTAAATATTTATTAAAAACAGAAAGCAGTGCATGATGATGTCATATTGCCCATTAAGTTCAAGTCATTTCACATGACCGAAAACGCATGCTCTCTTGAGTAGGTACTTATTTTCAATAAGTAATTACTTTGTGGCGACTAAAAAAGTATGTTCAGTAAAAAAGTATGTTCAGTATAGTATGAATGTAGTCCGGACATATTGCATTCACCATGGAAGAATGCAGATCTTCTGGCAATTGAGAGAGATAATCAAAAGAGCCACCTGCATTTGGCCACCATTCTCTTTTCCACCCACTCTGAGCCATGTGAATAATTTCTCTTGGTGTTTCTGACAAGCTCTAAATGTCCGCAGCTGTTTCACTCATCACACAACCTCACAATATTCCACATTAAAGATGTTCTGGTGTTTACCTGCTGAAACTGTGCAGTCTGAGATGTGTGTGTATATGAACACACGAGTATATATATATATGTCAAAGTGCTGGTAATGAATCATTAGATGAGACAAATTATATAGCCATGAGCTCTTGAGCTCTTCTGACATTTAACACTGCTCCCAAATAATGCTCAGAAGCTGTAGGTTTAAGTTCTCATAATGTTCAAGTTACTCACATGTAGTTTATTCTTGATATTCCTCATCAGTCTATAGAATCCAAAGCAACAGAAAGCAGTGGGCAGTTGCAGAGGTACAGCAGGTGAGAAGCAAATCGATCTGTGCACTTTCATTCATATAACAGAATTTATCTTTATTCGCAGGCTTATTTTCACTTAATTCAAGACTGTTGTGTGTTCTTATATGGATGGTTTTCATGTTTCTAAATATTTAATTGTACTTAAATTTGATTTGTTTTGTAAATCTAAACACTTATCACATATTGTATATTTAAAAACTCAATGTGTGCAACTGCTATGCATTTATTGTAACTGCTTTCACAGGTGGGATGTATAGACAATAACTGCTTGATCAAACATGTAAAAGTGAATAAAAGCTAAATATCTTTAAAGATCTTTAGAGCTCTTTTTGTTGTTGTTGTTGTTGTTGTTGTTTTTAATAGAACATGTAAAAACATCACCTGAAGTACAAAATGTGCCGGAGAATGTGAAGTGTTGTTTTTACAGACGTCAGTAAAGAGACCAAGATTGCAGCATGTACTTAAAAACATGTTTGGAAAGCATTTAAGTAAATACCCATAAAAGCCAGAGTAAATGGAGGTTCACTAAATCAATATCCTCAAAATGAATATGCTTCAAAGTTATTGACAATATCGACAACCATTATTATTATCATTATTATCTCCAACAAAACACTTGAGCATGATTTAATTTTGACTGCAGAAGTGGGAAGCAGGGTAAATTCAAAAGCACATTAAGGTGGGAAAAATTATACTCTACACTGCACTAATGACAAAATATACAGCTTCGTGTTATTTTCTTATGAATTATTTATTGTTTAAAACATTTTTAAACACTGTGAAATACTAATCTTAATTCTTATGAGTGCACAATTTGTTTGACAAGTGTGAATAATAGCCATGTGTAATGTGGAGAAAAGACAACGGGGTTGAGGATCCAAGTGCAGGCTTTATTTACAAGAGTAGTCAAAACAGGCAGGGTCAATCAACAGCAAACAGGTATAATCCAGGAAGAGACAAAAGAGTAATCCAAAAGACAAGCAATTGTCAGGGCAGGCAGCAAACAATTATAATCCAGGGTAAACAGTCCAGGGTCAAAACACAAGGCAAGACGACAAGGAACTTGGAAACACGGGAAAATATAAAGACGTAACAGGCTATCAATAATCAGCAAAGTGTGTGTGGATGAGTGCAACCTTTATAGTGTGACTGATGGAGGTAACAAGACACAGGTGAATGCAAGTGCAAGTTTATCAAGTGATGATAAATCCAGGCAAAGGATTATGGGGAATGTAGTCTGTGAGCGTTGCAAGAGTCAGGGTTGGAGTGCCCTCTGGTGGAGTTCATGGGCACTCCAGCTAGAGATGGTTACAGAGCCCATCCCCCCCGTAAGGAGCGGCTTCCAGATGCTCCCAAATGAGAACAGAAATTAGTCCAGGAGGGAGGTGGAGCAGTGGCGGAACAGGGGGAGGGATGGAGGGCCAGGTCCATGTGGAAGTGGGGGAACTGGGGACTGAGGCAAAGCCAGCGGAGCAGGGTGCCAGGGCAGAGCAGGAAGCCAGGGTGGAGCCGGTGAAGCAGGGCGGTAGGGCGGAGCCGAAGACCACCAGGGCGGAGTCCAGACCGCAGCCATGATGGAGGCCCATGGTGGAGTCGATGGAGGGAGGAGCCATGGTGGAAGAAGGGCTGTCGCCACCAGGGACCCGACTGATGGAGACGGAGCCGGTGGAAGAGGAGCCCAGGGCAGAGACGGAAAGCCGCAGAGCCAAGGCGACACTGAAGATCCGGAGGGCCACGATGGAGCTGACGGCTCAGGCAATTGAGTCGCAGGCGAAGATGCGGAAGACCACGGTGGAGCCGGAGCGACAGAGGACCAAGGTGGAGCCGAGGGGAGGGAGGGATCCCCCAACCATGATGTAGCTGGAGACTGGAAGTCCCGCAGCGAATCCAAACAGCATACTTCCCACAGACGATGAGCTAAGGGACAGACAGGGAACAGGAACTTAAAAACTTTTAAAATGATTTAGAAATTGATTTAAAATGAATTTAAAACAGTTAAAAATAGAAAATGATTATACATAAAATACAGTGCAATCAGTTCGGACGTAGCACAGTGCTCATTCAATAAATGCACAGCTAAACAAATGAGTTTTAAGTCTGCATTTAAATGTGGCTAATGTTTTAGCACATCTGATCTCTTCTGGAAGCTGGTAGCTGAAAGCGGACTCCCCTTGTTTTGTGTGAACCCTTGGTATTTCTAACTGACTCGATCCTAATAATTTGAGTGGTCTGTTAGTTTTATATTCAGTGAGCATATCTGCAATGTATTTAGGTCCTATGCCATTGAGTGATTTATAAACGAGTAAAAGTACTTTAAAATCAATCCTAAATTTAACTGGAAGCCAGTGTAAAGACCTGAAGACTGGTGTGATATGCTCAGATTTTCTGGTTCTTGTCAGAATACTGGCAGCAGCGTTCTGGATAAGCTGCAGCTGTCTAATGGTCTTCTTGGGAAGGCCGGTGAGGAGACCATTACAATAGTCCACCCTGCTGGTGATAAAGGCATGAACAAGTTTCTCCAAGTCTTGACTGGAAACAAAACATCTAATTCTTGCAATGTTTTTGAGATGATAGTATGCTGATTTAGTTACTGCTTTGACATGACTACTGAAACTAAGGTCTGTCTCCAGAATCACACCAAGATTCCTGACTTGATTTTTAGTTGTTAGACCCCTAGGTATGCATTCACCTTGAGAACTTCATCTTTGTTTCCAAATGCAATGACTTCGGTTTTTTCCTTGTTTAACTGAAGAAAGTTCTGGCACATCCAACTGTTAATTTCATCAATGCATTGGCAGAGGGAGTCAATGGGGCTGTAGTCATTTGGAGATAAGGCTAGGTAAATCTGGGTATCATCAGCATTGCTGTGATAGGCAATTTGGTTCTTTTTCATTATTTGACTTAGTGGGAGCATATACAGGCTAAACAGGAGCGGTGCAAGAATTGAGCCTTGTGGAACTCCGCTTGTCATAGACGTCCACTTAGACTTATGCTCTCCTATACTCACATAATAACCTCTCCCTTCTAAGTATGACCTGAACCATTTGATTACCATCCCAGAAAGCCCGACCCAGTTTTCTAGTCTCTCTAGAAGTATGTTATGATCTACAGTGTCAAACGCAACTCTAAGATCTAGTAGTATCAGCACTGATATTTTGCCAGAATTAAAGCAAATATCATTTATTATCTTAATGAGTGCTGAAACCAGATTTAAAATTGTCCAGGTATCCATTTGAGTTTTGCTCTTTTTCAGAAGGGGCTTAACAACTGCAGTTTTCAGGGATTTTGGAAACGTCCCAGAAAGAAGTGAGGTGTTCACCACTTCTAAGAGATCTGCTTCTAAACAGTTAAGCACACTTTTGAAAAAAGATGTGGGAAGTGTGTCAAGGTAACAGGTTGATGATTTAAGGTGCTGTACTATTTCTTCCAAAACTTTGCTACCAATTGCTTCAAAAACAGACATGGTAACTTCTTTTTGAAATTGCGGTTGAATCTGTCTGACCTCTGCATAACCTGAGGACGTGCTAATCG
>NW_015631049.1:344809-358065 GCF_001515625.1 Sinocyclocheilus rhinocerous | reverse complement strand
CTGGATACGTACTGGATCTGGTGGCTACGGTGACCTCGGAATAAGAGAGAAACAGACTAATATTAGCGTAGATGCCATTCTTCTAGCGATGTAGCAAGTACATTGGGTGTTATGGAAAGTGTTCCCGGTTCCGGTTGACCTAATTAATGCAGCCTAAAAATCCTTTAACAGATTTGAATATTAGAAATGTGTTAGTGTGTTATGTGTAAGCCAGGTTAAAGAGATGGGTCTTTAATCTAGATTTAAACTGACAGAGTGTGTCTGCCTCCCGAACAATGTTAGGTAAGTTATTCCAGAGTTTGGGCGCTAAATAGGAAAAGGATCTTCCGCCCGTAGTTTTTCCGCAGAAAAAGAGTGCGAGTGTTGTTTAAGTTACTGTTTATAAGGTTTGAGAAGAAGGTCTGTCTAGCTGTGGCTAGTTCCACATTGAAAGCATGAAGGCTGTCTTTATAGGTGCTATAGTGAATTTCAAGTTTCGTCTTCTGCCACATCCGCTCAGCTTTTCTGCATTGTCTTTTCATATACTCTGTACTGCTGTTGATTTTCTCCAAGGTGATTTTTGTCTGCCAGTCTTCTTTTTGACTTTTACAGGAGCAATATCATCAATAACATTCTTAATTTTTGAGTTAAAGGAATCAAGAAGAAGATCAACAGAGTCTTGGATCTAAAGCTAAAGCTAAAGATCGTGACACCATGGCTTTACTCATGTTTCCAAGGGTCATTCACTCCACTTAAAATCTAATTATAGGAAATGAATGTAATGATTTTTTTAATGCGGGGCCTAGATGAGAAAGCTCTAGCACAAACCAAAGGATAATTCAAATCAGTAAAACTGTGTGAACAAACAAGTTTTATAATTGTAATCTGGCACAAAAACACCAAGTTTCTTTGAGAATTTGGTGTTGTAGCTGTTGTATTATTCTGTATTTTTTTAAACCAGTGAAGACCTATATGAATCTATGTATTACAATGTGCCTTTTAAATTTCCAACTAGACAAAAAAAAAAGGCTTAAGGCTGGTTTCACACTGCTCAGCATCCCTCTATGACCATAATGACACTTGTTTTTTCCTGCAGTGAGGAGAAAAGGAAATGGAGCTGTTTTGATAATGCATTTCACACTGCTTCACTCTCTTTCTCTTCTTTTGTCCTTTTATTCTATCAAACACCCATTTGCTCTCATGGCTTTGAGACATCAGTGATTCTCAGCATTTAACAATTTGTTGCCTACACAACCAACTACAAAAGCTTCTAGTGCACACAAAAAGACTTATTAGGCTTGCTATTTATGCTGTTCAATAAAGAGCTGCTTCATCAATGACAAACAATAGAAGAAATTTCCAAGTTTTGTTTCCTGCAATGAAATTTAGGTATATCCTTTTTATCCAGCACTCTTTTGTGTCTTATATCCTGTTTCTGTTTTGGTGTGTGAAACCGCTGCAACCAATTCATTGTGGGAGTGAACTTTCTGAATTAATCAAACTGAATCACAAACAGTTTCAGACCTTTTCGCAAACCTGGGTTTGCAAATTCAAATTTGCATCAGGAGTTTGAATTCAAAACAGCTGATAGAAAACACATGACATAAGATTAAATCTGATATGATCAAAAGACACTTAATTTTCAGTAATATGTTCGATTTGACAGAACTGACACTATTTGAACTGAACCGAGCTGAATAATTGAATATTGTCTACTGAAGATCTGCTTTATAGTGAAATTGAACTTGTTTCATAATGTATGAACTTTTGGACAGTTATTGAACTGAACTGAACTGAAACAACACTAAACTTACTGGAAATGAATAATGACATTATTGTCCTCCTACAGTTGCTTTATAGCAGAAATTTAGATTTGCCTCATTTTTTATGTTTACATCATTGATTCTGTTACTTTTCTGTTTAATACTGTGAAGGTGCTTTGAAACAAACTCTATTGTATAAAGCATTATAAAAATAAAGGTGGCTTGACACCACAGCACATTAAACAAATAACTGACAGGTCCCTGTAGTACTTCAGGTTGAAAACCAGTGATGTGCCGGTCATTGACAGTTCAAAATGGGGACTAAAGCACCAAGCACTGTCCGCGCTACCTCTGTTTTAACCTTCACAAACAGCTAAGTGCTGTCAATCCCTTTCAATGACAAAATGTACATTGATAATTTTGTGACACTGACGTCTCTCTGCTTTTTACTCTGAGGCATCTCTGGGAGCAACGGGGCCTGATGTCTTTGGAGTTTACATTACCTTGGGATCAGAATATCCTTTCTATTTCACAAGCTTGTGTATGAGAAAGCCTGAATAACAAATGAGAAATCCCAGATTACATGCAAGCTCAAGGTTGAATAAGATCTGTATATATAAAGAAGAGTTAACTGTCACTTCTCTTACCCCATTGATTATTTCTTAAAAACTACTTTATTTCATAAAACTACTTACTTTCCTGCTCTTAAACAGCTTATTATAGGATTTTCAGCAACAATTAAAACATCAAAAATGTAAAAAAGGAAAAAAAATATATATATTTTTCACTAACTCTGGTCTCCCTATACTCAAAGCGCAGTCTGCTCTGTTAGATTTCCACTATAACCCACAACCTGACCCTAAAAGACCCCATGCAGATTTATTTTAGCACTCCCTTGACATCACTGCCTGAACACCTTAGCACACCTCTTTTGTTTGTATTTAACATAAAAGCCTCTGCGAGAACCTTCATCACTAATCACCATTATTATATATTTTATGTGTATGTGTTGAATTCAAACATAATTGCCAGGTTTTTTATTATTATTTTGGGCATCAGATTGGACAGCATGCTGCTGGCCCTCTGTTTACAATTATTGCCTAGCTTTTGATCTTTGATGGTTTCACCTCAAATATGTTTTCACCTGTCTAAAAATGCAATGAATAAGCATGTCTAGTGTGTTTTAACAAGAAGTGGAGTATGTCAGAAAAGAAATTGAAGAATCAAAAATATGTATAGATTTACCCATTTAACCTTGATTTTGATTCAGTTTGGGTTAAAGTATGGATTATTATAAAAAACATTATAAACAGCCCGTTCTATTTCGAAGTATGACTGAAACGACATCGGAGCTGTTTTTGTTGTTTACCATTTACATGCGAATCCCCATGTAAACATAAAAATTCCATGTTAACAAACTTTTAAGACTTAAAAAATTTCAAGTTTATAACTGACCAACTTCTAAAAACAAATTTATAGTTGTCTTTTTAAAGAAATATGTAGCTTTGGAGCCGCTGCTGTGACGCTGTAAAAGCACTTCCAGTGTACTCGTGCGAGTCTGCAGCTGCAGTGACGATGTAGTTACGCTGACGCGAAGCTCAAGCTTGCAGTGTGAAACAGGCGTAACATTAAAATAATTCATACAAGACGATTAAGAAAAGTGTATACATGTGTTTTAACGTGTACCTGCCAATTTAACGTAACCCTAGGACTTTCATCTTCACAACCAGTCTCCCCGCCGGTCTGCGGGACGAAAAGGCCAGTTAGCACAACGCTTAGATTCACATTTAGATCACACAGAACGCTCTCGGTTACTCACATAACCTCGGTTCCTTGAGATGAGGGAACGAGAAATTGCATTACCCTTACGAAAAAGAAGTTTATTCAAGTGTGCTATTAGTATACTTCTTTTAAACTAAAAATAGGAAAGTATACGTTTAGTCTACTTTTTATGTACTTCTCAGAAATGGGCTTTATGTACTTCTCAGAAATATACTTAAAATGACATTTAAGTATACTTGACTTATACTCAGAAAAAGTCTAAATATATTTTTGCTATAATTGTGCTCCTAGAATCCGCGTTTTCATTGTTATACTGTAGAGGGCGCTAGTACACATCTTCTGTACAGAATTACCAAAAAACACAAGTGAAGAAGAAAACGAAACAACAGATGCTTCCACATGTAATCTAACACGATCATCAGACATAAAACAGTATCAAAACTAGCGAAATATGAGGGGCTCCCACTCTATATAAAGCAGCGCTTGTACGTCATCTATTCAGAATCTTGACTGAAGCAACTTGGCATTCTAAGACCCTGAGCTAGTTGACACGGCAATAAGAGCAATGTCTCGTTCCCTCATCTCAGGGAACCGAGGTTACGTGAGTAACCGAGAGCGTTCCCTTTCGATTTGTTCACTTCGACATTGCATTACTATACTTATGGGCAACGTATAAAATCCCGCCGTGTTACAGCGATATGGATCCTGGCTCGACTAAGTATGTCAAGTTTCACATACGGAACCGTAATGAGAGGGGGAATGATATTGGCGCTCTTGGTAAACACAGTTAAGTCTACAGGACCTAGTCGAAACCATGTAAAAGTCAAAGGGAGCACGGCGACTAGGCGATGCCGCGTCACACCAGGGGTGGAGATAACGCTGGTAAAACAGAGAATATGAAATGGCGGCGGTGCTGGCGCCATCACATATATAGACCAGTTGAAGTTTGTTCATTTCAACGAAATTGTGTGTTGTGATCACTGATCTATAATTGAGAACATTATATAGATCAGTGGTTGTGATGCAACAGCTGAACCGGTGCTCAAATAAGTAGAGTATGATGGTGATCAAGTACTAAAAGGCATGATGAACTATATCATAACAATGTAATGAGCTGATAGGGAGCAGCATTGAATTGGTGGCGCGTCGGTACAGGGGTGTATACGACCTGGTCGAAACCACTTAGGCATGCAGCTCAGATCATAACTGAGGCTGAGAAGGCGGGTGTGCCACTCACACTGACAGCACATGTGAGGCAAGCGACGATACATCTAGGTTATAAAACCTCGCGAAAGTGTTGGGTGATGACCAGCCTGCCGCCATGCAAATGTCCTGAATAGATATGACATTTGCCCACGCCCATGAGGACGCGAGCCCGCAGGTGGAGTGGGCACGAACCCCTATAGGACATTCCATGCCCTTAGAGCTATAAGCCAAAGCAATTGCGTCGACGATCCAGTGTGGCAGCCTTTGCTTGGACACAGGCAGGCCTTTTGTGCATCCTCCAAAGCATAGAAATAGCTGCTCCGAGAGTCTGAACTGTCTAGAGCGCTCGATATAAGTGCGCACCGCACGTACAGGGCACAGCAAGAGTATTAAGCGGCTCCGCCCCAGCTGGTGTTTCGGGGCGGAAAGCAGATAGTGTTATGACCTGCGCTTTAAATGGAGTCAAAAGCACTTTAGGCACATAACCTTTTCTAGGCTTCAAGGTGAGTCTGCAATCACCTGGCTCGAATTCAATACATGAGTCATCAGTTGACAGCACCTGCAGGTCCCCAACTCACTTAACAGAGGCCAGCGCGAGCAGGAGCGCTGTCTTGAGAGAGAGTGCTCACAAGCTCGCTGATTGTATGGGCTCGAACGGGGGTCCTGTGAGAGCTTCAAGCACAAGCGCCAAGTCCCAAGTGGGTAGGGTGGAAGGGCGAGGAGGGTTCAGCCTTCTTGCTCCTTTTAAAAATCGTATGATCAGGTCATTTCTGCTGATTGGGTGATTATCGACGTGCGCGTGAAAGGCTGTTATAGCGGCCACATACACTTTCAATGTGGATGGCATACGACTACTATCAAATCGCTCTTGAAGGAAGGCAAGAATTATTGGTATTGGGCCGTTATATGGATCTTCGCCCCGCGTTACTCACCAATTTGTGAAAACTCTCCATTTATGTGCATAAAGACGCCTCGTGGAAGGAGCCCTAGCCTCAGAGATAATGTTCAACACGCACTGAGGAAGTGCATCTGTTACTGGCAAGCCCCGTTGAGCGGCCAGACATGAAGGCTCCATGACTCTGGATTTGGGTGACATATCATTCCTTGTGCTTGAGAGAGGAGGTCTCTCTTCATTGGGACAGTCCACGGGGGGTCTACCAGCATCTCCACCAGTTCTGGGAACCACGGCTGGTTGGGCCACTTCGGTGCCACCTTCAGAACAGATTCCCTTTCCTCTCTGATTTTGCAAAGCACGCAAGGCAGAAGTTTCACTGGAGGAGAGGCATACTTGCGTACTTTTGGCCAGCTGTGAGCTATTGCATCCAATCCCAGGGGAGACCGTGTCAATGAATAAAACAGCGGGCAGTGAGTGTTCTCCGCTGATGCGAAGAGATCCACCTCTGCCCTGCCAAACACACTCCAAATCATATTGACTGTCAAAGGGTGTAATCTCCACTCTCCGTGGATCACCCCGCCCCTCGACAGTAAGTCTGCGCCGTGATTCAGGCGCCCGGAGACATGTACTGCCCAGATGAAGAGGAGGTGTTCATCTGCCCACAGAAGAAGGTCTCTCGCCAGCCACGGCAGCGGCCGCGAACTCACACCCCCTTGGTGATTTATAAACACTACCCCTGTCATGTTGTCCGTCCTGATGAGAACGTGACGGTGGAGAATGTCCAGGAGAAAGCACTCGAGTGTTAGGTGTACAGCACGGAGCTCCAGACAGTTTATGTGCCACAACTTCTCAAGTTTCTGACCACGTCCCGAAGGCTGGTCTGACGTCGCATACGGCTCCCCAACCCGTGCTCAATGCATCTGTCATAACAGTCTTTCTCTTGATCACTTGGCAAATAGGAACACCCCGGCGATACAGAGTCATATCGGGCCAAGGGGTCAGCTCTTTCAAGCAGTCGCGCGTTACTCATACGCGCAAGATGCCCGCGCGCCATGCACTCTGTGGCACACGACTTTTCAGCCAGAGCTGAAGCGGTCGCATATGTAGGAGTCCTAATTTGCACACTGTTGAGGCGGCAGCCATCTGGCCGAGCGTCCTCTGAAAGCATTTTAGCGGGGGAGAGTGTCCTAACTCTGCTTTAGAGGAGAGAGAGCAGCATCCATGCACTTCGTAAACGTACGAGGGACCAGGGATAAACCGAAGGGTAGGACCGTGAATTGATACGCTATCCCCTTGAATGCAAATCTCAGGAAGCGCCTGTGGCGGGGGGCTACCTGAATGTGGAAATAAGCATCCTTTAAATCCAGACCAATAAACCAATCTCCCGGTCTGATGTGTGAGAGGATTTGCCATAGTGTAATCATTTTGAACGAGCGCTTCGAAAGCGCGCGATTCAGCGGTCTCAAATCCAAGATTGGGCGGAGTCCGCCGTCTTTCTTTGGCACCAGAGAATAACGACTGTAGAAGCCGCTCTCGCAATCTGCAAGGGGCACTGTCTCTACAGCGCATTTTGCGAGAAGATTGTGTATTTCCTCTCGCACAACTGAAGCATTCTGCTCCCGTACAGTGGACATTAACACACCATTGAAACGGGGTGGTCTGCGGAAGAACTGAAGCGTGTAGCCATTCTTTATTGATTTCATAACCCACTCTGATACCCCTGGCAGCGTCTGCCATGCTTCTGTGAACTGTGACAGCGGGCGAGGCGGGCTGCCCACTGTGACAGATAACTCACCGTTGGGGTCAGGGAGTTTAATACCACACGAGTGTGAGAGTGAGTGATGGGGGAGAGGAGAGTGAGAGGAGGAAAATTACGCTGATATTGAAGTGAGTTTTGTATTTTTTTTTACTGTATTGCACTGCATAGTGGAACAGTCAAAACACAAACATGACAATCGTTCTTGCCGCCCGCAAGACAGAGACAGCGTTAGGAACCCGGCTTTGATTCCGGAGCCAGTGGCCTACCGCCTCTGTCAGGGCGGGGCCTCTCGCTCTTCGAGCCCTGACAGCGCTTCGGCCATGTCTTGGCCTCACCGCCGGCTCATGTTCGCGCCGAACAGCAGCAGAAGAGGCGTGCGGTCTTCCCGCGTGCTGTGCTGAGGAGGAGCGGGAACGCGCAGGAGGGTTCGCGCCGGCGCGTTTTGGCAGGCAGTGGCTAATAGCCTTAGACTGTTTCTGCGCTTCAACGAAGCGCTCCGTGAACGTCTCCACCACCTCTCCAAAAAGACCTGATGGATTCACGGGTGCGTCCAGAAGGGCTGTCTTCTCTGAGTCTTTCAACTCAGTCAGGGTAAGCCGCAGGTGACGATCCAGCACTACAAGATTCCTCATGTTGCGGCCGATCGCGCGAGCTGTAACTTTCGTCACACTGAGGGCCAGATCTGTGGCGCGTCTGAGCTCTTTGAAGACTTCAAGGTCTGGGCCACCCTCATCCAGAGACTTGAGAAGTTTGGCCTGATACACCTGGAGTATCGCCATGACGTGCAGTGCTGAAGCTGCCTGGCCTGCCGTGGAGAAATCCTTGCCAACAATTCTCTTCTTCTAGTTTGCGGTGGCGCAGCAAGGTTTAGAGGGGAGAGACGTGTTGTTTCTCACTCTCCAGTTCGCCGCGGCTGCAGGACAGAGGTGGGCAGCAATGGCTTCCTCCACGGGGGGAAGTTTAACATACCCCACTCGGTCAGCGCCGTCCACAGATGACAGGAGGGAGGATCCCGGATTAAAATCCCGGGATAAGGGGCCGGGCCTCCGCGGGGTGTCCTTTCGGCAGCAGTCTGACTGGAGGTACCACTCGTCCAGACGGCTTCTGGCCGGCTCGGCAGGAGGCGCCCACTCCAAACCGAGCTCATCAACCTCCTTGGTCAGGACGCTTAGGAGCTCGACATCACTATGATGGAGGTCCCCCGCGTCGCTGCCGTGGGGCGCGGTGTAATCCAGCGGGCTGTTGGACCACTCCTCCCTCGCAGACGCTGCCACCGAAATGGCATCATCTTCATCCTCAGCATCCTCCATGGAACTGAAAGACATCATATCTCGCGCGCCGGGGGAGGGACGGAGATCAGCGGTCATGAAACGCACTGGAAGGGAACCTGCACCAGGGGGGTGAGGAGCGCCTGGGCACTGAGCCGGCGCGAGCTCGTCAACTGACCCGTACAGATCCACATTGGAAGCTCGCGGCACTTTACTCCTTGGCTCAAAAGAGGCTGCAGAGGAAGAGGGCGGCAGAGCTATTTGGGTGAGTTCATCGCCTTGGACGATGGCAACACGGAGCCTGAGAGTCCGAAGGCTTATATCTCCGCAGTGGGGGCAGTCCGACCCCCCAAGCGCCGCCTCTGCGTGGGCGCGACCCAGGCAAAAGACGCACGATTCGTGGCCATCGGAGAGTTCGATTGGCTCCGCACAGGAGAGGCAATCGCGAGAGGTCATCCTTGTCCCAAAGCTCATCCGGAACACAGCAGGGGAGAGAAGTCGTGTCCGCTGCAGCGTGTAGATCACGGTGAGTACTCTTCTTGATGATAGGCTTCTTGCTTCTCGTAGAAGGTTGGCTGAAGGAAAAGATTCTGAATGGATGACGTAAAAGCGCTGCCTTATATAGAGAGGGGAGCCCCTCATATTTCGCGCGCTTGAACGCCATTGGCCAGTTTCACTGGCGTGATTCAATAAGGCTTCAGTAGTATTTGGAGGAAGGGTTTCCCCATAGGCATAGTAATGCAATGTCAAAGTGAACGAATGGAAAGGGAACGCTTTTTTTTGCAGTGAAAGGCGCCTTTTTAAAATTATTTTCTATTGGCAGTGAGGGTTGCGTGCTGTTTATGCGCCCCGGGCACCTTAAACATAGCTTCATATCTTGCAAATAACATCAGAATAAAACATATAAAGCGATTAAAAATTAAAGTTGGAACAGCAGCTACGCTAATTATGTCTCTATTTGTTTCTCTGTTTCTGCTGGGATTCACATCCCGTGGTAATTAGGATTTACACAAGCTTCAGCCTGGATCCAGAAAACCTGAGAAGAGATGATGCCAACCCCTTGTCTATAGCAACCGGGACTTCTAACGGCAGCTGCAGTGACATGCTGAATTTATAGATTTGCTATTGGCACTTTTACTCAGAAGGCGGCCGGGCTTCATTCGATAGAGCGGCCATATTGAGCGTTGCAATTTTCCCCATTCAAAACTATACGAGTGACACGTCTTGGGTATTCTATAGTCTTTAGTGTTACTTACTATTAGAGAAAGCGTAATGGTCAACTTGGATCACGTGTTCTCGATCTCAGTGTGGAGATCAGGAAGGAAAGGAAGGCTCACTTGAGCTTGAGGTGTATGGCCAGAGATATAACGTTCGTCGAGGCGACCTCGCGACGTCACCTCCTTGGCCCGTTTCCACGGTAATTCGAGCCTTGCCGTGGCTCGATCCATTACCTCTAACAGCTCATCATACGCAGGGCAGGTGGATTGGGAAAGCTCAGCCTCAGCTTCTTCACTCTCCACATCCATTTCCTGCTCTTGTTGGGCTGGGCCCAACTGAGCACTGGCCCCTGGATCAGATGATACTAGAGAAAGGATATCATCGTCCAGCGGCTGTCTCTCGCCCGACACCGATGCGCGGAAGAGGGAAACCCCCCCTTCAGCCTCATCGGCTAGGTCCACCTGAGATCCCCACGAGCTCATTCTCCTCCGTGCCTCAGCAGCGGCGGGTCCTGAACCGCGGGAAACCGATGGTTGTCCCTCTCCCCTCGAGAAGAGAGACAAACGAGAGCGGAGCTTCTTCAGAGAAAAGCTCTCACAGTGCACACAGATTGCCCCCTCGAGGACATCGTGTGCGTGCTCCTCGCCCAAACAAACAACGCATAGATCGTGTGAATCATCGGGTGTCAGAAACCGCTGACACGGATGTACACACTTTCTAAACGCTTCGCTAGTGCTCGCCATAGTAGGAAAGAAAAAGCTCTTACTTTGCTTTTTGGAATGCACGCTTCAAACAGACCGGTCAGTGAAGATGAAGAAGAGAATGATGTGCGCTACCGGCGCCTATTTTGTACTAGTCGCGGCGGTAGTGACGTCATGGCTGTCGCCGGCCAAACAAGTTGGTGTTTTTTCAATGTAGGCTTCAGACACAGGTCACGATGAGGCGTTCCCCATAGCGACCCCTAGAGGATGCAGTTCGAAGTTCCACGAAAGGGAAGCTGTATTTCACGATTGCATGCAACAGTAGGTAGTAGGCTAAACAAATACATGTAAAGTAGGCTAAACAAATACATGTAAACAAACAGATTCATCAAGGCTCATGACCAGTTCAGCACAGCACTTACCAGAAAAATACACTTACCAGTTATGAAACATTATGAACAACAGGTGCAACCGTCACATAAATTCCACCGAGTTTTTTAATAGTAATAACTTTAATAACTTGCACCTAGGTCGGCACAAGAGCAAGTTTCGTTTCAAATATAGCCTATACAACAAACGGCACGCACACGTTATATGTAAGGGATAGGCTAATCCACAGCTAGCATGTGCCTTAAAAGATTTTAATGTACGACTTGAAGGCAAAGGGTAAAAATTACAGTAATTTTCATCAGTTATGCTCGTTAGCATTCTGCCTGCTTTAAATCAGACACAGAGATAAAGTAGTGTGGTAAGATCACATTTATTTGAATAAATTAATTATATCATTTATTTGAATTAATTAGCGATAGAGGGAGAGAGAATGGGATGAAAGTTAAATTTACCTGCATCTGCGCGCCTCTCTCTGCATGCAATGAAGATTAGTTACTTCAAAAACAGCGATTTTACCACCTCATTGCTGAGAAATATAATGCAGCGGGTCAGCATCGAAGCTGACTCTGAACTTTTATAAAGAATATCTCTTTGGATTTGAGACTTTAGTCTTTGCAACTTTACAGATCTTCTTTATGCACCAAGAGCTTGTAACACTCCAAAGAGAAAGGAAAAATTGAAATCGCATCATATGACCCCTTTAATAAAGGGTTCGGTGCACCACAGTGTTTCTATGTTCGCTGTGCAATCTCCGAGTGTGTTCGAGCGTCAATGAAAGCATCGTAGGCCTACTGCATATAGTTTTACTTTAACTACAAACCTGAACCCGAAGCTATTTATTAAACATTAATATTTCTAAACATTAGTATACGTCGGGCTCGGGTCGGGTAGCAGACCTCTATTTCATTGTCATTTATTTTAAACTACAGGCGCCCCTCCCCCACACCTACTACTAAACCTACCAATACTAGGGGATGCATAATCTGGCAGGGTGCAAATTTTGGAACTACACCGGCAACTCTATTTTAAGATACAGACGCCAGCAACACTATTGCTGAAAAATGATTGGATAAAAGCTCTAATATAAACATACACTACTGGAAAAATAAAAGCTATAAATATAATAAAATGTAAAACTAAGTCAGTGATTCTGATAGTGTTTAGGCCAGCAGAGAAAGCCTTGCTGGCCATGATGGCCCACCACTGACAAAGAGCTTGTTGAAATGGTTTTGGAATTGCTATCCTTGACAGCCTTGTGAGTAACAAATCATACTACAGGCTGTTGTGAAGTGTGTTGGTATAACAGATGAAAGGTTGTCTTTAGTTTTGGGTCTGTGGTGTAATGTGGGTCCACAAGTAGGCTATAAGCAGTTTGTTAATGTATTCACTAAATAAGGATGTTTAAAAAAATGTCATCCTCTCCTTATTAGTTAGTCCTTTAGGATTTTTGTATGCATGTATGTATTTATGTTTTGGTTTTCAAAGTACATTGTCCTGAAAACATTGTAACTTTGCTTAATAAAAAACCATCTAATAATGCTATATAATAAATAAATTATAAAAACAAAATGATAAAGGAGTATATGGGGTGAGTGGGGCACAAAATAACGTGGGTTAGTTGTAATACACATGGTTTAAACATTTCCTCACATGCTAGCATAACGAAACATACAGTATTTACTAGTTGCCATATCATCACTATATCGAGAAAAAAAACTTGTGCCAAAATTCAAAAATCTTTTGAAGATATCGCTGAACATTTATTTAACCATAGTTCAAGTAAATTTCTGGCTTAAGTACATTTTTCATCTCAGTTTTTAGTGTTTACTTAAAATTAGACAAAATTGCTATTATTTTAATCTCCTATCTGTTATTTAGCAGTTTAGATAGTACTTTCTAAACTAATGGTTCTCTAACTAGCAGAAGACACTAACCAGTTTTAAATTTCAGTTGTGCAGATGGGAAATGTTTAACACTGTTACAATGTGCTCCACTATTATTAGAACTTTGCTATTCTATGATATTAGCAATATAATTGATATTAATTACTTTCATGAATTTTAATGAGAAACCCCTAGTGAAAAAAAGTATACTTTATTGTATTTGTAATATATTACCTGTTTTAATAGTACATTGCAAATATACTAACAAAAAATATACTATCTTTAAATATATAAAAAGTATATTAGCATCATGCTTTTGTCTATTTTCACAATACAACTTTTAACACACTTTAAAACAATTGTAATTTAGTATATTTACTAAAAATATATTTTACAAAAATATACTTGAATT
>NW_015631049.1:332184-344612 GCF_001515625.1 Sinocyclocheilus rhinocerous | reverse complement strand
ACAGAAAAGTACACTAAATACACTTAAAGTTATACTTTAGTATAAGTTAATTACAACTAAAATACACTTAGTACAAAAATAGTTGTTCCAAAATAGCACACTTCAAGTTAACTAATCATTAACACACTTGAAGTATACTGACAATTAGTCTGGCTGCAAGTGTACTTGGTATACTTTTTTTTCACTAGGGACCACAATAAACAGTTTAATAAATACTGAGAGTAAATGTTCAATGTTCAGAAATTATTTAAAGAAATGTAAAGCATTTTGGTTCGTCTATTTGTCTCCTGTTCTGTGAGAGCTGTGTGTAGGGCGGGAGTATTGTGTTCGTCTCTGTGTTTTTATGAATGTCTGAATGTGTTTCTTCACTTGTTTGCCTATGTTGTTTTGAACTTATGCTGAATCTGTGTGTTGCCGTCAGGGCTGTCCCAAGCATGGGGCACTGGTTGCAATGCATGATTTGTTTATTTTTCATTCTTAAAAAAAAACGCCATTATTTCATTTAAAAAAGTTAATTTTAATTTTATTGACAAAATATATTAGTTTGTATTATTGACAAAATATATTAGTTTGTATTGTAGGCTATATCTTTTTCATTAGATCAGATAAAATTTGTATATGATCATGTTACAACGTGTCCCTCAGATGTTACAATGTGCCCCACCTATGGGGCATGTCGTCACATTTCACTTTTATAATTTTGGCGTAAATAAAGAAAAAAGTATATGTTATATTTATGAAACAAAACCACATATTTGTACTAGACAAGTGTGAAATTAATGTGGGAAAAAATACACTCTGAAGCCCATTTGGATTTACACAAACTGAGAAAGTAAAAAAGTGTTAGGTTGTGCCCCACTCTCCTCTATAAAGATAATATTAAACAATATTCACTTCGATGTAAATAAAATATTAATACTAAACATAAATAAATATATAAATTAAAATAAATTATATTTTAATTCTTCTTTTATATTTTCTGATTTACTTCCTAGTTAAAATTCTGATTAGCATTAAAGACACATTTTCCCTTCAGACATAATTAGTTCTGGACCACATTGTCTGTTTTTAGAAGCTGTTGAGTCACTCAGTTCAGTTAGTGCCAAAAGTCATAACCCCCAGAAAACTTAAAATGGACAATTTGGAACAAGTTAATTGTGTTTTTCTGATTCCTCAGAGGTAACTGTAGTGCACAATGAGTCATTTTTTTGTAATTTAGAAGCTGTAATATTTTGGGGTTACATGTGTCACTAAAAGCAAGTTTCTTCTGCATTAGGACATTAACTTTTAAGCCATTTGTAAGTCATAGCCCCGGGGCCCAGTGAGGTCTTAATGCGGCCCTGGACCCATGTTAATATTTTTCATTATCAACAACAGATCTTTGATTTTTTATTTTTTTTTGCACATGTGGATGGTATAAGAGAACTCCCAGCACAATCCTCTCTGTTGTAACACATAAATGTATTAATAACCTATACAGTACCTATAATAAACACCTAAATAATTATATTTAGTTATATTTATTTGCTCATGTATTTTGATTATGTCTGTTTGCAGACTTCAGGTGTGTTCATCTTTGACTGTGCCTCGCCATACCTAAAGGATTTGCTGTAAGAATATTTACAGGTTACAGCTATTAAACAGAAAAGGGCTGATTTACTCTTCAAATAATCATTTGTAAAAAGTTTTTTTTTTCTTTTTTTCTCCTGAACAATCTAATTTGCATGAAGCATGCAGAGTCATGTCATGTTTTTGTTCGTAGCTGTGTTTGTTTAATTTAAATAAACTACAATAGCCTTGTGGCAGTTGTGGCCTAATGGTTAGAGAGTCAGACTTGTAATCCAAAGGTTATGGGTGCGAGTCTTGGTACTGGTACGGATTGTCGGTGTGGAGTGAGTGACCAGTGCTCTTTTCCACACTTAATACCATGGCTGTGTTCCAGTCCATTTTTTTATTCTCTTCACTCGCTAACTTCCCTCTCATTCACTCGTCTCGTTTACTCAAAATACTTTTGTATGTCACTGATTACATTGCATGAGTACACAATACTGGTGGAACCCTTGGAATGGGCTGAATTGGAACGTCCTAAGCCCTTGTGCGTGTCTAAAAGTGAACTGGAATGCAGCCAGTGACTGAGGTGAGACCCTTGAGCAAGGCACTGAACCCCCAACTGCTCCTCAGGCGGCGCAGCAAAAATGGCTGCCCTGGGTGTGTGTTCATGAGGTGTAGGTGTGTGCTTGGATGGGTTAAATGCAGAGCACAAATTCTGAGTATGGGACACCATACTTGGCTACAAGTCACGTCACTTTTGGCTACTATAATTTGGCGGTGATGTAAGGCTCTGTGCTGTATGATGTCCATAGGGTCACAATCGTACAAAATCGTACTTATCTGACCGCCATCAATTCGTAGCAGTGAATGAAGAATAGTTCACAATAGTTCTGTCTTCCTCTCTCCATGTCAGTCAAACCAAGTATGATTTTTTTTCCTTCAGGTAAACACAAAAGAATGTTTAGCAGAACGTCCAGACTGCTTTTCCATACAATGACAGTTTATGTTTACCATGGTCTTGTCAAGCTCCAAAAAGAGTATATTTCACGTCTTCTGAAGGTATATGATAGTGTATGAAAAAAGTATGTGGTGAGTAGATGACAGTAATTTTTTGGTGAACAATCCTTTCAAGTAATCCTTGATTGGCTATGGCACAGAATGGAAGATATATAATTTATTCAATTCATTGTTTTCAAATTAGCATTCCATTATTTAATATAACGGCAGATGTTTTTTGTTTTGCCATTGTTTATTCACAAAATACCATAAAAATGATTTGCTATTACCACATTAAATAGAACATAAATAGTCTTCAAAATGCTGCTTTTTATTTTAAATTTTATAGTTTTATAAAATGATATCTTATCATTTTATATTTAGATAAAGATGGAGTTTTGATACCAGAGTATATTATTTTTGTCTCACTCACTGTTGCACATTATTATTATTCTTTAGTTTGGGTTAAACAAATCAATTTTGCTTGGTTGGAACAGCAGCTACGCTAATTATGTCTCTATTTATTGACATCCCGTGGTAACTAGGATTTACACAAGCTTCAGTCTGGATCCAGAACACCTGAGAAGAGATGATGCCAACCCCTCAGAGGACCTCAGATGATGCCAACCCTGAAACAACATACAGAACTACCATATTTTGCTATAAGTTTGATTGCATCATATAATAATTGCTGTTAATAGTGTTCATCGTCTGTTTGATTACGTCTTAAATTGATTTTTCCGTACATTTCTGCCATATGTACATTAATTGACAGTCACCACTGATAAGCTACCACTAAATATTGTAGAAACTTAATTTGCTGTAAAGTTGCTTTGCAATGATTTGTATGGTGAAAAGCGCTGTACAAATAAACTTGATTTGACTATTTAGCGCCCAAACTCTGGAATAACCTACCTAACATTGTTCGGGAGGCAGACACACTCTGTCAGTTTAAATCTAGATTAAAGACCCATCTCTTTAACCTGGCTACACATAACACACTAACACATTTCTAATATTCAAATCCGTTAAAGGATTTTTAGGCTGCATTAATTAGGTCAACCGGAACCGGGAACACTTCTCATAACACCCGATGTACTTGCTACATCGTTAGAAGAATGGCATCTACGCTAATATTAGTCTGTTTCTCTCTTATTCCGAGGTCACCGTTGCCACCAGATCCAGTCTGTATCCAGATCAGATGGTCACTGCAGTCACCCGGATCCAGTACGTATTCAGACCAGATGGTGGATCAGCACCTAGAGAGGACCTCTACAGCCCTGAAAGACAGCGGAGACCAGGACAACTAGATGAGCCCCAGATACAGATGTTATTCCCCTGTAAAGACCTTGTCTCAGATGACCACCGGGACAAGACCACAGGAACCAGATGATTCCTCTGCACAATGTGACTTTGCTGCAGCCTGAAATTGAACTGCTGGTTTGTCTGGTCAGAGGAGAACTGGCCCCCCGACTGAGCTTGGTTTCTCCCAAGGTTTTTTCTCCATTCTGTCACCGATGGAGTTTTGGTTCCTTGCCGCTGTCGCCTCTGGCTTTCTTAGTTGGGTACACTTCATTTCCAGCGATATCGTTGATTTGATTGCAAATGATTGCAAAGATACTATTTAGACTGAACTGAGCTGGATGATGACATCACTGAATTCAATGATGAACTGCCTTTAACTGAAAAATTTGTGTTTACTATTGTCATTTTGCATTATTGACACACTATTTTCCTAATTAATGCTGTTCAGTTGCTTTGACACAATCTGTATTGTTAAAAGCGCTATATAAATAAAGGTGATAATGATCTCCTTCAAGGGCCCTTGGAAATTCTACCAAAACCTAGTATTATACTGTATATTAGCAGAAAAAATATTTATGACATGATGTTTCTTAATGACATAACCCGCATTAATAACTGACTGAAAATCCACTGCTGATCATTCAATAATCTTGCATTTTCCTGAAAGATCCTTACCAGTGCATTAGCATATGAAATAAAACATGCAACTGCAAACACATTTAATTTTGGCGGGATTGGAATAGATACTGCAATATCCTGTTTATTTGAAACACATTCTGAAGTATACACTTCAAAACATGACGTGGCATGTAGGCCCAATGTGGTATCACATACTCAGAATTTGTTCTCTGCTTTTTCCTCATTCAAGTGCACCCACACACACACCGTGAACACACCCGGAGCCATTTTTGCTGCAGCGCCCAGGGAGCAACTGGGGTTATGTGCCTTGCTCAAGGGCACCTCAGTCATGGGCACTGAGGGTGGAAGAGAGTGCTGTTCAAGTGTTAGACAGTGTTCTAGGTTATTACATGCGGAGTTTTTAGGTCCTATAAATAACACCTTTGTTTTTTCAGAATTTAGCAGTAAGAAATTACTCGTCATCCAGTTTTTTATATCGACTATACATTCCGTTAGTTTTCCAAATTGGTATGTTTTGCCGGGCCGCGAAGAAGTGAAAGCTAACACCGTGTTTCCTGATGATATCTCCCAAGGGTAACATGTAAAGCGTGAAAAGTAACGGCCCTAGTACTGAGCCTTGAGGTACTCCATACTGCACTTGTGATCAATATTATACCTCTTCATTCACTGCTACGAATTGATGGCGGTCAGATAAGTATGATTTGAACCATGCTAATGCACTTCCATTAATGCCAACAAAGTTTTCTAGTCTATGCAAAAGAATGTTGTGGTCAATAGTGTCAAACGCAGCGCTAAGATCCAATAGCACTAATAGAGAGATACAACCCCGATATGATGATAAGAGCAGGTCATTTGTAACTCTAATGAGAGCAGTCTCAGTACTATGATACGGTCTAAATCCTGACTGGAAATCCTCACAGATACCATTTTTCTCTAAGAAGGAATATAATTGTAAGGATACTACCTTTTCTATTATCTTGGACAGAAAAGGGAGATTTGAGATCGGTCTGTAATTAACTAGTTCTTTGGGGTCAAGTTGAGGTTTTTTGATGAGAGGTTTAATAACAGCCAGTTGACACTCTCAGTGCACAATATGACAAAAGTTATCGAATTTCAGGTGCTGTAGGGTATCAGACCGAATCAGACAATTTAAGATTTGATCTTCCAAGGAGATTGTCAATTTTGGGGCAAGTAATCAAGATTAAATGGTCAAAGAGATGCACAGCATGACCATCACATGTGAACCAGTGATAGTAATCACGATCACAAGCTCTGTGGATTGACTTTCCCCCACCTAGAAGAATGTAAAACAGTGATTCTGTCCAAATTCCCTTTAAAATCTTAAATGATTCCCTTTGAGCTAAATTGACCTGTTTCCCTTACAGTGCAGATAAAGTGTCTGAGATGACACCTAATTTCATTTTTGCAGAGAATCAGGTTTGGTCTGATTTGCCTCCTGGAATATGTTATTATCCTAATATGAGTAATTAAAATCATAAAAACCTTGTATAGGATAATGATGAAAAAAGTTTAAAAACTACATTTTAAAAGTTTTTACCCAAACACCTATAGGAGTTATGTTCCCCCACAGGTTATTTTTCATATTGTAATCAGATTTACTTGCAACTATCATGAGTTGCTATATGACCATTTCACGCTTTAAAAAGGAATAGTTTGCCCAAAAAATGAAAATCTGCAGAACATTTACTTACCCTCAGCCCATCCAAGATGTAGATGAGCTTGTTTTTTCATCTGATGATCCGTGCATTTTCCATCATGATGGAGCACAACACACTTGTGACAACACACTCACAAAATTTATGTCACTGCCAAAACCTTTGGCCATGACTGTATGTTTACACACACAAGGAATTTGACTTGGCGACAGAGAAGAAAGTACACACATAGTGCAAACATACATGATAGTGCAGACATACATAGAATTACACAGTAAAGATGAATTATTGTGGAGTTTTTATCAGCTGCTTGGTCTCTTATTCTGACGGCAAGAGAAGAAAGTACACACATAGTGCAAACATACATGATAGTGCAGACATACATAGAATTACACAGTAAAGATGAATTATTGTGGAGTTTTTATCAGCTGCTTGGTCTCTTATTCTGACGGCACCCATTCACTGCAGAGGATCCATTGGTGAACAAGTGATGTAATACAAAATTTCTCCAAATCTACTCCGATTAAGAATTAAACTCATCTACCAAAAATAATTTGTGTAATCAACGTGAACGTCAGATTACATAAAGTGATGTGACATGTGGCCAAGTATGGTTACCCATACTAGGAATTAGTGCTCTGCATTTATCCCATCCTAAATGCACACACACCGTGAACACCATAGTCCTAGAAACAGGAGTACAATATGACAAAAATAAGTAATTACATTTTAAGAGATAAAGGCCTTTTCAAACTGGGTACAGCAGTGGATCCCAGAGATCAAAAAAAAAAAAGACATTCAATCTGTTGTGCAAAAAGACAAAACAAACTGAACAGTATGCCAGCTATACAATAATCTATTCTGAAACTGCTGCTTTGACATTTGAAAAGTGTTTAAAAAACTGCATTTTGGTTAAATACTGACATATATATTCTCTTTTGTGTGATTTCTAAAGACTGACCAGAAAACCATGATCAAGAGAGCACCCTCATAGGCCATGTCTTAAACGAGTGGTTTTCACGTCTCTATCACTCATATATTAGACTCTTTGTTTTTGTTCTCTTGCTTATCTGATTTCTTTACTTCTTTCAAACCTCCTTTTTGATTTTTATATTTGTTTCACTTACTTACCTTTATTCTTTTCCTTTCTGACTTCTTTCCTCTTAGTGTTGTTTCCTTTTTAAGTTGTACTGTATCGCTCAACATACTTTATGATGCTTACTCGCATTTATTTCATGTTATAACTAGCCATAAAGAGAAAGATCCATGTTTGTAATCTAGCTTGTAAGCCACTGGCTAGCTAGTACGCTAACTGACGGTTACAGTAATGCTCGTCAGTAAAAATGAATAAAATCTGCCTTTTCTTTTCCTCAAAAACTATAGCACGCACTGTGACAATAGTTCTTTGCACCAGACAATGGAAACATACCTTTAATCCAACAAACTAGATGCTCTTAAGTACTGTTTACTAAAGTTGTTCAGTTTTACTATTGCATCCACCTGAAAGTTCACATAACACAGTGTAATTAAGTAAACTCAACAAATTTGTAAAAATCAGTTACGTTTACTCGCTTTTCTTAAATAGATTCAGTGATTACTTTTTAGAGTGTGGGCAGCCATTTATGCTGCGGCGCCCGGGGAGCAGTTGGGGGTTCGGTGCCTTGCTCAAGGGCACCTCAGTCGTGGTATTGAAGGTGGAAGAGAACGCTGTACATTCCCCCACCTACAATTCCTGCCAGTACGAGTTATAATTATATTAAATTATATTAAATATAATTGTTGAATTAAGAAAACTTTACTAGCAGCACAAATCATGTTAGCACAATTAGAACTCCTATAATGACGTCATCTCCTTAACAAATAATCGATTCATGCTACAACATTAACTGTTGTTATAACTGCATGTGCACAGTCAAACACTTACTAAAAATATGTTCAGAAGATATCACCAATCTTGAGGATGGGGTGAATACTGGAAAACTGCTACAAATTGACCCCATTTCATTGATGATAAGAAGCCTGTATTCTCTGTCTGCTCCTGTGCCCTTGTAGATTCTCCCACAATCGCAACCGCCAAAAACTTTACATTCAAACCTTTTCTTTTCAGAATATATCTCAGTAAATAATGTCTATTTTCTCTCCAAATAAATCAGTTAATCTTTTACAAATGGAAAGTCTAGCAGAATAACAGCTTTTCAGCATCAGCAAAGGGTGCTTGTGATTGATAGACTTTAATATTTGCCACTGAAGAAGACATAATTTTCCACATCTATTGTTTCTCAGCATTTTTATATTAAAATGTTTTTGTTCCCACATATAATATATTCACTTGCACACACAAACCAACACACATGCAAACACTTACAGGATAAACTTGACCAGTCTGAATCCAAATGTTGGTATAAAACAATAATCACACCGCGTTCTGCTGCTAGCAGTGAAACAACTGTATTTCTCATGACAAGATACAGTTCATGTTTGCAGCTCATGTTACAGATAGAGAAACATCTCCAAGACCACCTGACACACTGTATAAAAGTTTTAATCATTTGTTTAAATTGCAACCACACAGAAAATACAGGCTTTTTTGTCATAAGGATTCCAAAAACTATCAAACTCTAATGCAGCTGGTTATCCATTTAAAACATTTGGACTTTGTTGCTTACATCCTACACTTGTTTGGCTTTTTAATTATTCCATGCAAACTATGTTGTGTGAGTTATTTCAGCTGTTTGTGAAGCTCCTTTGAAGAAGAACTGCTGATAAATCACCAACAGGACACACATCAAAATATATCATGAATGATATAAAAAAGGAACTAATAAGAAAAAATATGCCATTTTAAAATTCATTTATCATCTTTGAAAGATATATATAACATCGAATTGACAGGCACAGAGGAAACAGGCACAAGCTTGACATTTTTTTGTATCACCTCATAAATGAGCATCACATTTATCATTTCATTTGAGATCGATAATGGCTTCACAACTACAGAAATCACAACACACTCAATGCTGCAAATACCCCCCACTGAAACTGGGAAATTAAATTGAGAAATTAATTCTCGCAAAACTGTGAAAATCCAGATCGATGTTTATGTCTCACATACGGCACACATATGCACAAACATCACACAAGATCAAATAGCAACATAATGAGGATTTAACACATCAAAAATAACTGAGCAACAATGCATTTGGCTCTTCACTGACTGGATTTAATGATATATGCAAAATACTCTTTTTGTTGTAGTTCAAAGCAAAATACCCATCAGGCAACAGTATCCTATAAGGATGATGCAATACAACAGAAGTCACCTCTGTGTTAGCTCGTTTAGACAGACAAATAGCAAGATGTCTGGCTTGTTCTAGACACAATGACACAACTAGACAGGCTTGACAAATCTCATTCAGATTAAATTTGCTTTTGGTGTATTTTTAGATTGACTGATGGATGTCAGTACATGAAAGCATGAGATTATGTGAAGGCTGTTTTATTACAAACCTTTCCCAGAGCATGCAGCATCTGTCACAATTACTACATTTTTAAAAACAAAACCATCACATTTAGTATATACAGTATATAATATTATTTTGACACACAGTGGTTGTTTAAATTCATCTCACCAAATTATAATGTTTTCCTTATCATGCCATCTTAGTCTTTATATTTTGATATGTATGTATGAATGAGGGCTTTCTCCACCATCTTCAACTTGCACTTGAGTCTTTTAACATCACAGTAAATCACCTGAAATTTCAGCCAGCCTTGATATCTGGTTAAATGTCCATTTGGATATTAGCATTTGTGCTACAACATTTTGCTCAAAGCTATTTAAAATGTGTATTACTTGTGAATATTATTTCATTTGTGCTCTGAAAAATGCAATAGATTTTGAAATTATGAAGACTGTTAAGGTAATTGCGGTTTTGTTTTCTTTATTTTAATACGTTAATAGCTGATTAGTTCTTATTCTCATACTTCAACAAAAACCCCACAGACTCAATGAATACACTGAAATCATGGCTTGTGTTGCATTGGCACCACATGCTGAGGTAATTAAATATCAGATATTTCTGGATTTTAGGAAGGAATTTGTGAGATCTTTTACAAATTCAGAACAGAAACTGACGTAAACTGATGTCATGCACAATGCATAATGCCCTCACATATTTAAAAAATGCATGAGATAAAAAGGATGACCCTTTAAAACTGTGAAATAGAGCCATAACAATTACTAATCAGTTAAGAAACGTCGTGATCAGAAATCTACCCTTCTGACTCAGAGGTAATAGGTAGTAAATCCTACAATTGTATCACGCCATGTCCTGTGCAAATCACTCCCCCCATTTCACCCAAGATGGAATGTTACTGCTTTTAGTAAGAAAGCAAGTAGTCGTTTTCTAAATGTTGCCCTAGATGGCTGCCTGTGCTGCAGCAATTTAGCAGGCAATTTTAGCCAATGCAACTTAAATTGCACATTAGGGACCATCACCTAGACTAGAGCAACTTCAGGGTTAAGTGCCTTGCTCAATGACACAATATCTGTTGTAATCGAGCCAGTTACCTTCTGATTACCACCTCCGTTACTGTAGTTGCATTGTATTAGTATAGTACAGTACATTATCATCTGGTCCAAGTAGTTAAACAATTTGATATATAGGTTTTGTTCATTCAGGGCTGCTTTATTCTTTGCATGTGCATGAGCAGAGCCTCAGAAATAGTTTTGCACAGTTTCAAGACTTGTCCATTGCATGTCATTATATGCAAAAACCACTGACAAAAATTAACACTGTCAGATAAAGGCTACTGGTCAAACTGATCACAGTTATTCGTGCTCTCAGAATGAGCTATGTGTGGGAGTTCAATTCACATACTTGATGACACAAGAATGAACTAGAGTTTAAACCTGAGACCAGGCCACCCAAATAATTTTTATAGTAAAACAGGTAGCATTATTAAAAAAAAAAAAGATAGGTTGGTCCAGAAGAGGGCAACATCATAAGCATCTTTAGGTTTGTATATAATACATTTCACCTCTATAACAGCCCAAAAAAAACGTATTTAATTATCTACTATTATCTATACTATTTAAAACTATTATCAGCCATTCTCTGAGAATTAGGACTTAATGTCAAATAAATATTTTCAATTTTCAAATGAATATTTACAATTGCATGAAACAGCAAATAATTTTGCTATATGTATATGTTACACCACTGACATCTAAAAATACTGTAAACATGATTGAAAAAAGATTGGCAGATTGTAACAATATCACTCACTATTAATACAGTGCTGCCTGAGAATTGCTCATGCATGGAGATGAGTGAATTAAATATGACTAATGTGTTATAAAAATATAGTCATAAATAAAACAAATAAATAAGACCCTGATATGAAATTATTCTAGTGCAACAGAAGCTGTCAAAATGTGAATATAATTACACAATAGCTGTTACAGTTAAATATCATAAATTTGCCTAATAATCTCATTCAGTTGTTTCCTACCTAAAACCAAAATAAACCTCTTCTGTATTTGCTCATTTTTATGTGATTTTGTTTGTGATGTGGTGATATTAAAATGCCACTTTAAAGGCAGGGATACATTACACAATTTTGCCCCAATTTACAATCTGGATGAGTCAAAGCTTGTTGCCAGAACTCATAGATAGTCTGCAGATTTTGGGCAGTCAGATTTCACAGATTTCACAGAAAATCATGTAGTGTATGATAGGCACAGAGTTTTGATTCTTTATGATTCCATCAGTCAGAAGATATCAAACAAGTTTGATATTCTGAGCTGCGTCTCCTAGCAATAAAGAGCATATTTCTATGAGTTTGTTGTGTTCAGAACGATTTGAAAGTCTGGTAATGTGTGATCCTTAGTCGTGTATGATGCCTAATTTTTTTCAGATCTGTTCAGATTTTAAAAGCCATGTTGTTACGGTCATGGACTTTTAGTTGTGTTAGTTCTGTTCCTGGGCCCGTATTCACAAAACATTTTATCTTACCACTAAAAGCACTAAATAGCAGTAAAGGTTTTTAGCTAAAAGTTTTCTCTTAAAACCTATTCACAAAGCTGCTGAGACAAACTTTTACTAAGGAATAGAGATAAGTTTTAAGTTAAGAGTAAGGGGGCGGGGTTGACCTCGTTGCTATGGATGATGTCAGCATACTTACTAACTATGCACACAGTGATTGGCTGATAGTCTCTGTCAGAGATTTATTCATAGAAATATTGTAGAGCGCAATATT
>NW_015631049.1:303855-331849 GCF_001515625.1 Sinocyclocheilus rhinocerous | reverse complement strand
GACTAAAGATTTTTCTGGTCGACTAGTAGTCGTTCATTTTAAGCATTAGTCGACTATTTTTCGCACAATTATAAATAAACCATATAAATCATAATAATGAGCCTTAATTGCCTAATAAGCGCTCAAGCGCACGCAAAAAAAGGCTTGCCACAGCGCACCGGCAAATATAATAATTATGAATGTGTTACGGAAAAACAGCAAGTAGCCTACACTGCATTAACGTTTTAATAATTTATTGTTACACTTGTGCTTTCTGTTTTCGGTTTAAGAGATGAAGTCGGCGACACTGACTCGTCATCTCCGCAGTATGTTCCTGCATGTTTCTTTCATACGGATTACATAATCTGAGAATATTTGTTTTCCAGAGACGGCAGAAAGCGCATCCTGTTTGCTTTCATTATTTAACAAAAGCGCAACGTTTCGTTGTTATTCTGAGTGCACACGAATAAACGTAGAGTCTTTACAGATACAAAAAATGCATTGCTCTTATCTGTATGACTAAAAATGACAAAGTATTTTAAGAGCAAATGATCGCACCGGCGCCTCCATCTGTCATGCAGTAGCCCAAGCGCGCTAATGCTCAGCTTCAACACTCCGCACAAACACGTGAACTGCGCACTTTTTTCTAGGCTAACAGGCAGACAGTAACTTTACTTGAGTATTGTACTTAAGTACACTTTTTGAGTATCTGTACTTTACTTGAGTATAATTTTTTCTGGAAACTTATGACTTTAACTTCACTACATTTGAAAGACAAATGTTGTACTTTTCACTCCACTACATTTCTATCAAGGTCCTCGAAGTAGAAAGTCGTTACTATGTAGCAGTAACAGTGGGTAACAGTAGCCTTTGAAAGTCAGTAAAAGTTGCTACTACATACATTTTTCAGATGATAAACCATATTTGAGGTCGATGAATGTTAGGATTTAGGAGAGCATATGGATGTCCTGCCCTATGTAGCCTACTATATTACCACATAGACCTAAAACGCTTTGTGAAATACTCTTAGAACAAAAATGTAGGAGTCCAAAATTTAGAACTGACATGCCCATTATTTTTAAGATTTTCTACTAAATTGGCTAGTTATGAGCTACTTTTAGCCTTAAGATGTTTTGTGAATACGGGCCCTGTTCTCCTGTCTTGTTTAGTTCCTTTGACCTATAGTTTCCCTAGTTGTCTTAATTATGTCATTCTATTCACCTGTGTTCATTTAATTAAGTCATTAGTCCCTCTCTTGCGTTTGTATTTATACTCCCTGTTCTGTTCAATCCTTTGCCGGTTATTGTTTTGTTCAGTTGTGTTTTGTGCTACTCCCTGCTTCTGGATTCCTTGTGTTTATTTTCCTGTGGATTTATTATTAAAAGACGCGTGTATAGCACAGAAACGTATTATCGTGCGCGTGTATAGCACAGAAACATGACACATGTAGTGTGTTCCACTATGGAGTGTTTTTGATTTTGTTCTTGAAAAATAGAATAAAGTTTCTATTTAACATCTCATACCGTGCTTATTTATGTCATCTCTTCCATGGCAACACATTTTTTTTTTCAAAGGACTTGGGTTTAGGTGTAATTTTCACTAAGATGGAGAGGACTAAAGGAGAGCTGTGGATGGGATAAAAATGAGAAACCACTAGGTTGGGAGGTGAGAGAGATGATCTGCTACAGTGCTTTCTTATGCGAATATGCGTTTATAAAAACAACAGAATTTTAAAAGAAAGAATAGAACGGCAAAATCTTGGGTGCTTCCTTAGGATTGCTGGATGGCATTGCCCTTGGCTATACGGCCAATTAGAGGCAGGGCTCTGAGTTCGGCACGGAAGCTGTGATTTAGCCAGCAGTATATAAAGGGGTTATAGCAGGTAGAGCTCATGGCCAGCCAGTGGAAGATGAAGTACAGGGCATTGTTAGCCTGAATCACTTTACTTGACAGCAGCACAATGTAACAGTTTAGAGGAAACCAGCAGACTGCAAACACGGCCACCACTGCAATTAGCATTTTCAAAGTTGTCTTCTTCCTTCTGCGATGAGCGGCCGATTGAGCCAGGGTGACATCACCGACAGCATTCCGGAACCAGACCTTCTTGGCAACCACAAGGTACGATAAGGAGATAATTGCTAAAGGCAATACATAGAGCAGGACAAAGGTGGCAAGATCCAGATACTTCCAGAAGAGATCGGAGGGATGAGGAAAGCTGGGCAGACATACCATCCGCACTCTGTTATTGCTAAAAGAGACAAGAAGAGAAATCTTTTAACATCACATTATTGTTAAAGTAATAGTTCACCCCAAAATGAAAATTTGCTGAACATTTACTCAACACTCAGGATTTCCAAAATAAGTTTGATTCTTCATCGGAAAAGAATTGGAGAAATTTAGCATTATATCACTCACCAGTGAATTCTCTGCAGCCAATGAGTGCCGTCAGAATGAGAGTTCAAACAGCTGATAAAAACATCACAATAATCCACATGACACCAGTCTGTTTTAAATCAATTAATGTCTTGTGAAGTAAAAGGCTGCATGTTTTAATTTAAATACCAGTCCATAATCCATAATAACGCTTACTCTAGTGAAAAAGTCCATCTTTAAGGTGAGTACATTTTCAGCTAATTTTCATTTTAAAGAGGAAAAGCATGTTTTTTTTAATTCATGTAAAATAATTTAAGAACCATGTTGAACTAAATTGCATTTAAAAGCTCAAAACTAGAAGATACAGTCAGGGGTGACAGATTAAATACAATGGGAGGCTTCACTAGACACTAAACTTATCTCTCTGAAGCGCTTATCTCTTTCTCTCTCTAAGCCTGACTGCAAAAACACTTCCAATGATTGAAAGGTATCCTGTCTTGAATGCTGATTTTTCAATATATTAGAATTTAACTGAGTTTCTTGTGCCCCTACACTGAGAACTAAATGTCCTTATTATAATGTTATAGCATTATCATTGTTTACATCCATTTAAATTGTCAAACCAATGTCTGTCATTTTTACTTGATTTTCATTACCAACAAGAAAGAAAGAAAGAAAGAATAAAAAAGAAAAAAAGATCATACACAAATTCAAAGCGCAGCAATTTCTGATAGATGGCATGAGGTAGAGAGAAGCAGGACCCCATGACCCAGATGACACCGATCCAGGCTATGCCCTGAAGCCGAGACATCCGCTGTTTCATTGGATGCATCACCACCTGATGGACAACAATAATAACCCATCATGATTTCACACTGGCACACACTGATTCACTCATTTTAAGGCGAGACACTGCAGGTGAATAGAAAAAAACAAAAAAACTAATAGTTATCGCCTTACTTACCCAGCTGATTGATTACATTGATAATTGCAAAAAAAATTTGTATTACAAGTTTTCTAAAATGTTAGGTTTAGATATGCAAATGAGTCATTATTTAATGAAATATGCGCTAATTTGCACACATTTCTTGTACAAAAATCTAAACACTGGATGATGTCAGTTTCAAAATTCTTGTTTAAATTTTTTGACATATTAGCTTCAAAAGTTTTTAAAGAGGGAATTTTGGGTATCTCATTTTTGTCACTTCATAATTCAGAAAATGCTTAGAATGGACAGAAAACACTATATTTTCAAAAAAAATTGGGGATTAAAATGTATATAATCAAGCAAATTATATATGAACAAATCCCTCTGTAAAAAACCTTCAAGATATAGACAGGAATAAAAATGTAAAATTTGGTGCGTGTAAGTGCTACTGAAGTGGTGATTTATGGCTCAATGTAGGAGAAAAAACTCATTTTGAGAAAACTGCCTTTAAAAATATTAATTATAATTAAAATCTATTGACACAAATAGATAAAGTGCTATAAAAGAAACACTTAACAGTGTCTTTTGGATGTTTTCTTTCCACTAGTCTGAAAAAACCAAAAAGCCCAAAATCTCAAACTTGACAGGTGCATGAAAAAACAATGTTTTTGCCTGCAGTGTCTCCCCTTAAAATGATTATGAAAAAGCTATTCACTCTAAAGTTTTCGTTGTTAAGATGTGGGTGTATGTCTGTTTGTGAGAACACTTACTTGGTGTCTATCAATGGCGATAGCGACCAGCGTAAGAACAGAGACATGAACAGAACAATACTGTGCAAAGCGGCTCACATGGCACATCGCCTTCCCAAACATCCATGTACTGTAAACAAACCGAACCTGAGAGAACACATATACAATAAAGTGGCCTTGGATCAAGATGCATGTAAGAATTAAAAAGCACACACATGCTCACCCCCACACATTCACAGAGAGATGAATCATGCACCTCCTCTAAATGGTCGTCACTAAACAATTAAGAACAATGATGGAGATAACACACACCAGAGGGAGTAAGCAGCATAACCATACCAAGACCTTTAATCAATTCAAAATGGCCATATTTGAGAAAAAAGGTCAGGTGGTTTGCATTACTTCTAATTATCCCCATCAATGGCCCAGAACCATACTCCTTTACATATGCTCAGTAGACAAAATGGACTGATTATAAAACTGCTTGATATAATAATAGTCTCAGTGACAAAAGAGGATGCCCAAGAGGACAACAGGAAATAATCTTTTAAAAATCCTGTTTAAAACCATGTATCAAATTCTTAAACGTGCTCACTGAAAAAAATTACTTTGTGGTACACATTTAATTAATGTAATTAATGAACTGTGTGGGGAAAAGTAACTCTTATTAATATTTACTTGTAATATTTACATGTTTTATAGTCATTGCACATAAATATAGAAATATTGAGTCAATTTTCATCTAAAAGTATAGCGCCCTTGAATCCGCGCATGCGTGTTTGGACCCACACTTTGAATCAGAGAGGGATTTTGTCATGTTTAAGGTAAGTTTGCCTTTCTGTTTGATAATTCTGATTTGTAATACACTGGGCCATGTGCATTTCGATAGTTTTGTTCTTGTTTACTTGACTCATTATACATTAATGTTCATCAATCACATAACCTCATTAAAGTTACCTTACATGCAGTCACAGTGAGTGATATTTCAGCGAAAATGTTTTCAATAGTTTAGAGATTCACAAAGCACTGTTTTTTCGCGTAAAAACTTGAGCACGACTGGAAATTATGTTCTTTGAATTAAAATCTCACTGTAAAAAATGAATGGGTCTTGTAATTTTAATTTTAAAAATTAAGGTGATAATTAAAAATAGTGTGTGTATTTTCTTAAAGAAATTGTGGTTCAGTGTTGTATAGAAAATATTGAGAACTTTTCACTAATAAAACCAAGAGATTAGACTATGTTTTCCTCATATTTTTTAAGGAAAACTAAGCAGTATTGAGGCTTGAATTGAGGAACTGATTAAACTGAAAAAAAATTAAGGAAAGAAGGCTACCTATTTATTTTAAGAGAATTAGTTCAATTTTGCAGTTTTATTTTGGCGGTGATTGTTAGTTCCCAGCATGCTTTGCATATGGCTGGACATGGAGAGTAAATATTGAAATTAAGTGCTAATTTATGTGTTTTTGAGTAAAGGGAAACATCTATTAATGTTTAATGTTCAGTTATATTTGACATTTGAAAGAGTTTTTGTTACGTTGTTTCTGTTGTTACCATTGTGCAGAAGAGTAGAGCTTATGGTTATGGATAACTGCATGCCCATTACTAATACAAGACATGATGCTTTATTCAATGAGCAGTAGCTTTACTAATGCTAGTGTAGTAAAGTTTTTTCCTACTTGAACTATTAGGCTGTGTACCGTCTTTTTATTGTAAAAAATAACTCAGTCAAATACAAACAGAGCTTACTCAAAATCACAGTCTTTTGAGAATCAACTTAAAGTAAATGAGCACATTTCACTAATAATATTCAAATCATTGTGTCATAGATGAAATAATTTAGGAGATTTTACATGATTTATTCAGGTAGACCATTAAAAAAAATCAAACCTTTAAAACTACTCAAAAATATTATGTGTAATATTGTTACCTCTCTACTTTTACCTCTCTAAATGTAGAGAGCTCATACCATTTTTTACAGTGCAGTTACACGTTCACTGTAACATTCACAAACATCACAATGACTTATACGTTTCATAGAAAATGACTAGTTTTTGTATTAATTGTATTGTTTAATGCATTTTGAATAAATTCCGGATGAGCGATTGACCCAATAACAATCGTCTAGTTTTAATGGCATAAAAAGTAACAAGAGTAAAACTTTAATAGCCTAACTGTATTTTAACAAAATAAAAATATAGTGTTTTCATATTTAAGTAGCCTAAATAAATGAAGCTTGTGGAAACTTACCAGTGTAAAAGGCGTGTTGAGGAGAGTTATAAGAATGTCAGCAATGGCTAAATTCATGATGAATAAACTTGTCACTGAGTGCATCCGTTTATTCTTAATAACAACGTGACAAACCACCACGTTTCCGAACAGCGAGATGATGATAATAACGGAATATGCGACGACGAGCAGCGCTCTGATGGTCGGTCTGTGGGATTCAGACTCGTAATTCGCTCCTCTGTCGTACATGGCGTCCAAAGAGAAATTAAAATACATGGAGAAATTCTGAAAGATATAAAACTGCGAAAATAAATCCAGGGAGGTGTTTCTGAATGTCATCGTAGGTTGCAGGTGCCGTGTCAAAAACACCAAAGCGCAGTTCTGATCTACTTCTGGAGAGTTTGGTGATGTCTGAGTCAGCCTTCTGCGAGCCAAACGCTGGAGCGCAGCGTCAAGTGAAGTGGATTGGACGATAGTCACAGTTATTAGTGATGCGTCTCAACCCCTGGCATGATCCATAATCAGTCTTCGCTCTAGCCACCTCACACACACACACACACACACACACACACACAATATCCACACGCGCGCACCAGCACCACTTCTCAGCATTATGCGCCTTACTATTTCGTCACTGAAGGAGGTCACTTTTAATTGAAACACTTAATCAATAAGCAGTAATATCTGGACTGCTATCAGACAGCAAAGCGGCCAACAAATAGCCTACTGTGCAGCGACTGGTGGCTAATTCTGCACACGTATTGCATGACTGCTGAAAGTCGGTTCCTGTTGTTGTGTCCAAAAAGAGGGTATACTAGCAACTCTGCGAAGTCAACGTCCATGAAAAATAAAAACGGATAGAAAACGTTACATAACAGCTATGTCAAAAAAAGATGGAATCAAACTGTAAAAAGGATATATGGTTCCAATACAAACTGCACTCATTCTAAAGGTCTTATTGTAGCCTATAACGTCAATACCACCCTTTTTTTTCGATTTGTCCTTCAAAATAATAATAATAATAATAATAATCACTCTTAAAATAGAAATAATATCAGGAACAATTTCTCCCATATTTTACAATCACTTAAAATAAGTGAAAATTAAGCTTAATTAAGATAATAAGCTTAAGCTATATTTTAAACTGTAAATGTGTCTAAATCATAACTGTACAAATGAAATTTTAGTTATGACTGATGTGTGGGTATTGCCTTATACGTCAACAGAGGTGTGTGGCGCGTTGGGCGTGGTTTTAGGTAAAGAAGCAAACTACTTTTATTTGGGCCTTTTAGTCCTGAGAAAAAAAAGTTATTTTGCTTATTAAGACAACACCTCAAACTCATGAAAACAAGAAAGTCACGATTCCCTTATTCTGTCCTTGTGCAGACATCGTGTGAAAGTCACCAGCGATTTACAGACTTTGGCGCACGTCGCCATGACAGTGATGTTGAAGTATTCTGTATGACTTCACACCAATAAGGTTAGTAGCGATTTATCACACTAAATTCATATTAACCAGTGGTGGAAAGTGTACTGAAAAAAATTAATACTTGAAAATTAATATTATTGAGTGCTGCTTTGTTTACAGCGGTAACCAAGGAAACGCAGTATCTGGTGTTCCAGAAGCGCCTCCTGCTGTCAGAGAGTGAATCTGCTTCTCATTCAGAGCATCTGTTGTTTGCTTCATTCAGGCATTTAGTATAATTTCACAAAGCTAGTCAGAACATTCTGTTTTCCTGCGGTATGCGCTGTTTTTCATGTCTCCTCAAAGACTGAAAGTATAGGAATCCCTCAGGTTGAGTGCAGTGTAGAGAGTAACACCACCCTCCTCCTCCTGTTGGTGCGAGCAAGCGGTCAGTCACGTGTGTGTAGGACGGCCGAACTAAGGAGCTTTCCCTGGAATTTATGTTTACAGATTTAGGTTAAATAAAGATGTCAGTCTTTATTTTTCTTCTTGTTAGGAAGCAAATCAAAGGAAAATAAACAAATTCTACTGTTCCTAATATTCTGTATGTTGCTCAAAAACAAAATATATTGTGTTCAGCGGAAATTTTTTTTTACCCAGTCATTTAAAAATAAGACATTTCAGAGCTGTAACGACAACACCGTGATATTTTTGCTTAAGGTTATCATACCGTCAAAATCTCATACCGGCCCATGCCTAAGTGTGAGTAGAGAAAAAAGTACTTGTCCAAAAAAACTACTTGAGTAAGAGTAAAAGAGTAGCTTATTTAAAAGTACTCATGAGTAGTGAGTATGAGTACTGAGCTGTGGAATCTACCCCTTAAAATAAACTATACACTGCAATTTAAAAATTTAGAAAATATTGTACATACTGTAATTAATTTTATCTTTTGTTGTTTGCCAGAAAGAATGAAGAGCATTCTATCATCCAGCAGGTTTAATTTTGACTGTCAACTCTTTAAAACACATCAAAACAACACTGAAAAACTATTAACATGAAGAAAAGATGAAAGAGTTATTCTCAATACACCATTTAAATCATAATGTTTGAAAAATTAGATTTAAAATCAGGTGTAAGGCCACTGAGCCAGAGCATGCTATTGTTACACATCAAATATTAATGTTTAGAACAATGCAAAGAATACAAAACCATTAGAAACTCATACGAGAGTTCATCATCACACACCATGAGATGGGTTAAAAAGAGAAATTAAAAAGAAGCAATTTCTCTCCAAAACGGTGCCAGTTTTAGCATTTTGTGATAAAGAAATGAGAATCATAAACATGATCATTTATGTTACAATTTAAACATAAATGCACATTGTTCTAGAAGGGGGGATCATCCCCTACCTTTTACACAGCTACATTTACTCAAATTGTTATGCTGATAATACAATTAGTAAGGAAAAAATTGGGGAAGTATTTCCAGGGAAACTTTTTCAAAAGAAAACACACACACAAACTTTGCGGGGCTGCGGCAGTCTGGGCGAATCAGCAGCATCTACAACTGAATGGAACAAAAAGTGTTGACCTTGAAAAATGTTTTTGCGCGAATGCACTTGCTAAATGAAGGCAGATTTTATCAAATGGATCGAACAAAAAACTTTGTTTATTAATGAGCTGAATTTTTATCAGCCTACATCATGCTCTGACAGAGATGCAGTATATTAATTACGCCACGGGTCATCAATAATACTAAAACTGATCCTCCAATTTATTTTCCACATTTCCAAGCGTTTTAGAGTGTCCCAAATGCACTTTTTCACAGCGCTCATCGCACTCGAATGCGCTTCGAGCAGCTATGATTATCAGCAGTTGGCGGTTAAAGTTGTCTGTGCACAATCTGATTTGACGAGAGTCTTAATACAGGCCTTCTGAAGCAAAGCAATGCATTTCTGTAAGAAAAATATCCATATTTAGAACTTTATAAACCATAATCTCTAGCGTCCGCTAGTCATACGCGTGTGCATGAAAGAGTGGCGGTCCAGCGGATGACAGTATAGGCATAGCAAAATAAACAAATTCTACTGTTCCTAATATTCTGTATGTTGCTCAAAAACAAAATATATTGTGTTCAGCGGAAATTTTTTTTTACCCAGTCATTTAAAAATAAGACATTTCAGAGCTGTAACGACAACACCGTGATATTTTTGCTTAAGGTTATCATACCGTCAAAATCTCATACCGGCCCATGCCTAAGTGTGAGTAGAGAAAAAAGTACTTGTCCAAAAAAACTACTTGAGTAAGAGTAAAAGAGTAGCTTATTTAAAAGTACTCATGAGTAGTGAGTATGAGTACTGAGCTGTGGAATCTACCCCTTAAAATAAACTATACACTGCAATTTAAAAATTTAGAAAATATTGTACATACTGTAATTAATTTTATCTTTTGTTGTTTGCCAGAAAGAATGAAGAGCATTCTATCATCCAGCAGGTTTAATTTTGACTGTCAACTCTTTAAAACACATCAAAACAACACTGAAAAACTATTAACATGAAGAAAAGATGAAAGAGTTATTCTCAATACACCATTTAAATCATAATGTTTGAAAAATTAGATTTAAAATCAGGTGTAAGGCCACTGAGCCAGAGCATGCTATTGTTACACATCAAATATTAATGTTTAGAACAATGCAAAGAATACAAAACCATTAGAAACTCATACGAGAGTTCATCATCACACACCATGAGATGGGTTAAAAAGAGAAATTAAAAAGAAGCAATTTCTCTCCAAAACGGTGCCAGTTTTAGCATTTTGTGATAAAGAAATGAGAATCATAAACATGATAATTTATGTTACAATTTAATCATAAATGCACATTGTTCTAGAAGGGGGGATCATCCCCTACCTTTTACACAGCTACATTTACTCAAATTGTTATGCTGATAATACAATTAGTAAGGAAAAAATTGGGGAAGTATTTCCAGGGAAACTTTTTCAAAAGAAAACACACACACAAACTTTGCGGGGCTGCGGCAGTCTGGGCGAATCAGCAGCATCTACAACTGAATGGAACAAAAAGTGTTGACCTTGAAAAATGTTTTTGCGCGAATGCACTTGCTAAATGAAGGCAGATTTTATCAAATGGATCGAACAAAAAACTTTGTTTATTAATGAGCTGAATTTTTATCAGCCTACATCATGCTCTGACAGAGATGCAGTATATTAATTACGCCACGGGTCATCAATAATACTAAAACTGATCCTCCAATTTATTTTCCACATTTCCAAGCGTTTTAGAGTGTCCCAAATGCACTTTTTCACAGCGCTCATCGCACTCGAATGCGCTTCGAGCAGCTATGATTATCAGCAGTTGGCGGTTAAAGTTGTCTGTGCACAATCTGATTTGACGAGAGTCTTAATACAGGCCTTCTGAAGCAAAGCAATGCATTTCTGTAAGAAAAATATCCATATTTAGAACTTTATAAACCATAATCTCTAGCGTCCGCTAGTCATACGCGTGTGCATGAAAGAGTGGCGGTCCAGCGGATGACAGTATAGGCATAGCATAAGCTCCAGTGAGAAGTGACAAACACGAAGCGCAAAGGAGAGAGCAAAACAAAACACCGGTCACGAATAAGAAGTACAAAACAAGGTTATGTAAAGAAAAATGTCGGAAGATTTCGATATATGCTTGAATGTGAGTAAATCATAGAGTAATTTTCATTTTTTTGTGAGCTATCCCTTTAAGAGTAAAATGCGAGGATGATGACTGAAGCCTGAAGCGATTTACCGCGAAAGCGAACCTGAGAGCTCTGAAATAAATCATTATTCGAGGCTTACGGCAGTGATTTGTTTTAAGGCAAGCACATGTTCTTTATGTATTGGCTATCAGAAATATTGAACATGTTTCAGATGGGGGAAACGTTAGAGGATTCTTTGTAGATGCTTGTGATAAATTTTGAAGCCTGGCTGACAATGTAATAAAAGAGTGCTATCGCACTCTTAAAAAAAAGGGTTCCTTGAGGTTCTATATAGAACGGACTTTTTCAATGCGCGTGGTGGAATTTATTCGGTAAATGTGTTTCCATCGTAGTTTATGCGCATTTTTTTTATCGGATAAAAAGTTTGTCCTACTCAGTTGTGCGCATAAGTTTTTTATGCGCATTTTTAGAATTTATGCGCATCTTGGCGTTTCCATCCAGCGGTTTTTTATGTGATAATCCAAAATGCGCATATCTTGTTTCAAGAACCTATTTGTCAGAAAATTCACTAGAGCTGAATGACAGAAATAATGCAGGAATTTGGGAATGGTTAACAGGCTGGAAAGAAAGCACGATGCACATCGACAACATTTAATGTGCCAGATTAGGGGCAGAAATATTCACTTTCAGTAATACAATGCTAGTATTTATAGGTGGAAAATGTACTTCATTTAGCAGTTGAAAAAGGAACATAAACCTGTGGGGAAAAAATGTAAAAAGTATATTATTATATTATCAAATGATCTATTAATTATATTATAACTTTGTATTATAAAATATTATTGTGAATATTTGTTGGTTTAAAAATCAGTCATCTTTTATCAATATTAAATAGCAAAATTTTGACCCTTTTGATTAGTGTATTTTTATACTGTGAAAAAACTTTGGAAGTTTAACAGTGACTCACTGACCTTTTATTTAGACATCAACATCATGACAGGATGTCTGAACGATTTCTTTCTTCACAGCAGTTTATGGTAGAATTCACTTGGTAGTTTGGTCAACTCATATTATACAACAGGGTATTGCTGGCCATTTTTCTGTCACACTGAGATAATTATTAGCTTGAATTACAGGCCCATACCTACTGATCTGTTTGATTGGAGTCAGCCAGGCAAACACAAATATCAGAGACAAAATACCTTTAAACGACTTCAAAAGACTGTGAAGGGCATGCAGTTTTCTTTGCTTTTCCAACACATAAGCACATAAAATGTGCTATGCAAGAATAAGATCTGAAGACATACATCTGATCTGGAGTAATATTGATGTTTTCAAAAAGACCTGTGACACATAAGGCAAAACCTGTTGATGTTAAAAAAGAAATCCAACAACAAATCAAGAGTGAACAATGAACACTGTGTTTCTTGTAATGTTAAGCTATGCTTGCATTAAATTTGTGATGCATTACCTGCATTGTATGCTGGTGAGGTCACGCAAGAAGTGCATAAAATGCATAATTTATTTTATTATTATTTCAACATTGTTTTCACAGTACTCCTGTCTACATGTCTTATCATGCTAATAATAGTAAGTACAAACCCCTATTGGTGGTTTCATATAGTGTGAGAGAACGTTTGTGTGATGTTGGTTACCCAACAAGTGTGAGGCAAGGTTATTTCTTAGTTTCAAGTACTCTGGTAAAGGTTAAGAATTTCTTTTTCTTTTTTTTCCCTGGTTTTCAAGTATATTTTGGTAGTCATTTTCATAAGGCAGGCATGAGAAAAAGTTTTCTTAAAGGAATAGTTCACCCAAAAATGCAAATTTACTTACTTTACTTATTTACTTACTCACCCTCTGGCCATCCCAAATGCGTGTCAGTCCTTTCAAGAATACTCAGCCTCACCTTTGCATCCATGTGTGGATTTATTTGAATCACTGACCACAGCTACTGGCAGACTTCAGTGCCATCAGTTCCTAAAAAGAGATTTCAATGTAATTGAAATTTAAATTAATTGGCACAAACAATATTACAGGCTGCGGTTCAGGCTGAACAATTAGCATCATAACCTTGCTTGACCTGTGCGTTTTTCGCTGAAGCACACTTCACGTCATGATTATTGCAGTGCTGTTAATAATGTACTGTACAAAAACATATACTATGTAAGGCCTCTGCGAATATCGCACAAATGAACGATTGAATCTCCGCATTCCACCGGAAAAACTAAGGACTCTCCTCCCCAGCTATCTACGGTCGTAAAGAAGATCAATGATCAACAGGGCACCTAATTGTCTGAACCTGCTTCCAGTCAAGGCCTGGTCCTTATCCCTTAGGGGGGATCTGAACTGCCTAAACCCTAACTCAAACTAGGATACAAACTATCTTTGTTTTACGGGCTTTCAGGGACCAGATTTGCAGTGTAACGTTGACCGGCTTCAGCATGAATAAACCAGCTAATAAACAACAGAACAAAGAACATGGTATCTGGAAATGCCCCGGACCCCATGACCGTTTAATGCATAAATTGATAGTCCGATAAACAGAAAGCGACAGATTAATAGCTCCATGTCCGAGCGAGAAGAATGGCAGATCTCCACCCGTGACAGTGTCATGACCTCAGGACATCTCCCCTCTTTCTCCCTGCATTCCAAAAGGGACACATCCTTTTACTACCTTCCAGAAAAAGCGCGCGGTTCTCCTGTTACAGACAAAGAAACAGAGAACTTACACAGACAATTCAAAAGACATTCGTATAAAAAGGGGCAACCATATTCACAAATAATATGTTGGATGTCTTATATCTTGAGGTGTCAAAATGTAACCTTGCAACTTTAATCAGTGTTTTATTAACCTTTTAGTAGATAAGGTTATTTCCTTTTACCAGAACTGCTCAAGCCTCTGCGTCATCAAGAAACCAACCAATCTCCGGAGGGCTCTCCCAAAAGGACGTCATCCAAACGTCATTCAGGCGCCAGATCAACAGCCAATCAGCAACGGAATTCCCTCCAATAGCCACGAGGAACAACTCAGCTTTTCAGCTGTCACCAAAGTGTGTGTATGTGTTTTTTTTAACAATAGAAGTTAACCATTTACAATTCAGCATCTCTGTTAATTTGCCCATCGACCATCTGTTTGCAGTCTCTTTGCGTACAAGTAAGAAGAGAAGTGCTCTCAGAAAGTCTTTATCTTATTATCTTTGCACTGAATGAAAGTACAGAGCTATGCAGCAGTGCTAATGTTACCCCTCACTCACTCCAAACAGGATTTGAACAGGCGTTGAGAGGCGGGTGTTCTAACGAGGACGCTAAAGACTGCAGCCTCTAATTCGCTAGCACATCTCATGAGATCAGGGGAGTGAGGTTTAACCGTACAGCTCTTACCAGCTGGCCTCCGTTACAATCCGGGTCACGGCACCAATGTAACCCCTCCAGTACTTCTTCCCTCACTCACTCTGAGTGGGATTCGAACGGTGTTTCCAGCATGGGAGGCACTGAGGCAGGCATGTTAATGAGGGCCACAGCCTCTAGTATCAGTCGCTAGCAAACCTCTTGAGATCAGGGGAGTGAGGTTTACCCTCACATCTTCTACCAGCTGGCCTCCATTACACTAATACACTCCATTTTGTTTTTGTTCTGCTTTTACCTCATCTTTGCCAATTGCTTACATAGTATAATCATATAGTATCATACAATGGTCCAAATCCATAAATAAATGCAAAGAACATCATAAAAAATTAATTAATTAATTAATTAATTTTAAAAAGTTAAACAAACTGAACATAGAGCGGAATGTGAGATGCTCAGCCCCGAAGGCATTTTGACCTGTGTGGGCGACACAGTCTTTTCACACTATAAAATTCCCAGAAACATTTTAATAATTCCACAAATCAGTCTTAAAAGATTCACTAATAAAAATGTAAAGCTTTTTATATTTGATTTGAATGTCAGTATTTATAAATGTAGAAGAACTGACACATTCCATGTAATTAAAAAGTGACTTCTCCCAGCTGTGATTTACAGTTGCGTTATTTATTTAATTAATTTTTTTATTGTTTTATTTATTTATTTATTTTACTGAGAACAGCAGCTAACATACAGGTTATTCTGACAAAACTTTTACTAGACAGCTTAACAGTGGTTCTCAACTGGTATATCATGGTTCAAAAAGGGTCATGATCAATGTTTTTAGTAGATCTATTCAAATCTATTTATTTTATTATTAATTTATCTGTAATAAGTTATTATAATTATTTGTACTGTTGTATGGTAAACAATTACCGTGTTTCAGAGTGAAGTGTGGCACATGAGCAACTCATGATTCAATGTTTTCAGTGTCGCGTATTGGTTTGGTTCACTATAAATTCTGCTTAACAGCATCTCCAACAGTCAGCAATTGTTGTTACTTTCGGTTGCCCATAGCGTGTATTTGAAACGCACCACGTGCCAGCCATTCTCTCAAATTCGTAATGAGAATCACTTATAAATATATTGTCAAGTAGCTTTAAGCTCTCCTAGCAGTTTTCTAATAAAATAAGAGCTATGGTTTAATATTTTAAAGCAAAGAAGACAGTCATAAATATTAGTATTGTGATTTAATTGTTCTGTAAAATACAATTATTATAATTATTTTATTATTTTTATTACTACTAATAATAAATCCTCTTTATTTTACAATACAGTAGGTGTCACGCTCTTGTGAAGGAAGGCACACAAAGACAAAAGTAACTCAAATAACATTTAATAGTAATCCAAGATGATGATGCTGATTCATACAAAACACAGGGTAATGCATGCAGCATACACAACTAATAACTAGCTGTTAAATGAACTGAAAGGGGAACTTAAGTAGGGTGAGATAACGACGGACAGACAGGTGAGGATGATAACTAATCAAACGCAGGTGAACTGAATGAACTAATCAAAGGACGACAGAAACTAAATGAAAACACAAAAGAAGTCCATGACTGTGACAGAAGGTGGTAGTTCAGGTTTTCCTTCTTTTTGTCCTTTTGCTGTTCACATACGTTTTAAGAGTGTTTTGTCTAGAAAAGGATGAAGACGGGCCTTTAAGTTAGGGTCATGAAGGTGGTCATAGGGATTGTCCATAAAGTGCAAAAAATGACAGGTTGATTTTGGCTGATGGAGCTGTAGAGCCATTTTCACAGCTCCATCAACCAACAGAGATTTGAGCACAAACTTATTTAAACACTAGCCAAGCCATTCCCATTAAATGCCAAATTAAGGTTTGATAGGTGTAATCTGTTCAAGGTTGTTGGCAAGTCCAGCAATATTATTGTCTATCAAGTGCCAGGACGTAATAGTTTTGTTACTGAATTCTGTCAACACTAACTGGTGACATGTGAATAACAATATTAGTGAATATTAAGTTGGTGCTGCATGACAGGTGGTGCACTCAGACAGCAATTAACACAACAAACCTGTCTGGAAATTAATTTAAATTATCACTGTTTTCAGTATATAAATTAAATTAAATTGGGTGAACTACTCCTTTAAACAGAAGAAACAAATTACAAATATCATGGCTGAAAGATCTTGAGAGTAGCAGTACTGGATGAATGCACAGGTCTACCGGGCATGTGCCCATGCAGGGCACTAGACCAAATAGGGTCCCCAGACAAGGTTTCAACCATGTGAGACCTTTCATGAGTATTTAGCTTTCTTTTTCTGAATTGTTTCATTGTTTTGAGCTGTGTTTTAATGAACTTGCTTTTAATTTAGAGAGTAAATGCCAATATGTGTTATATAATGTGTGTGTATGTGTGTGTGCGCGCAAGACTAATGTTGGAGATTTAGTGGATGCTGATTTAGAAGAGTTTCTGTTATGTTGGGTTTTTTGGGGGGTACCATCATGTTGTTGAGTGGAACATGAGCTTGGTTTGAGAGAAGATATATGCTAAATGTTCTATGTTGCCTTACTCATTTAACAATTGCTATGCTAATTAACATTTTGAAATTTAAAAAATCTTAGCTTCATCGGAATGAGATGACACTTGGTGACTTTTGTCACATTAGCAATATGAACACACAAAAAAATCATGGACATGATTCAGATGTTTTTAAAGGTTCAAAAAAAAAAATAGTCACACTTGACTTCTTCGCAGTCAAAAATGACCGAAATAGGAAATGAATGGGAAATACGAAAAAATGTTAATTTCTGTTCTGAAGTTTTATTTACATTTATTTAATTACATTGAATAAAATGGCAATTAATTACAAAATGTTTGTATAAGGTGTTTTGAATTATCACTATCCATTCCTTATTTTGTTCGATTTTTTAATGATCAAATACTGAGTAACAAAAATGCGTTCTATGTGTTTCCTTTCTAACAAGGTTTTAATGTTTGACTGTACTCATAATGTAAAACCTGATACTTATCTAACCAAAAATATCTAAACCTTGACAAAAAATAGTCTTTTAGAATGTCTAGATGTGTATCTAAATGCAAAACCTAAAAAAATGAAGAAATTGTGTCTAAAAAACAACAAGAATCCAAAAGCCTCTGTATATATCTATATAGGGTGCTAATACAAGAGGTTATGCAACATTACACAAGTTTTTATTTTTTAATGCCTCCAGATGGCCCAATTCTCACTTCAAAAATGGATTTTAAATGCCTTCACTCTATTTTAATGTGAAATATTGCATTTATTAAAAAATAGTAAAGAAATAAAGAAATAAAAAAATATATAAATTCTAATGGAGAAAATAGCTCATTAAAATTGTATAAATATTGCATAGTATCATAAAATTCCCTTAAAATCATAAATAATAATCAAAAAATATTATTGAAAAAAAAAAGTTACATTTCAAGGCATCGGTCACTTTTGACCACGAAGGAGGCAAGTGTGACTCCTAAACGAAGAGGGCCAGAGGGTTAAAGCATTGTGTGACTAATTAGCAAATTAGCATTTACTGAATTAGCTAGTTGTAGCTAGTTATGCTTCCACTACTGAAAATATAGTTGATTAAAGTTGAAATTACATGATAATTTTGATTTAAATGTATAAGTTAGCGTACTCAAATATTTCAAGTAATTAACGTAGTATTCCATAGAGTGTGCTCAGGCTGTATACCACTATCTATCTCAAATTAATATCAGTACACCATATACATGCAATACCGTATGTGTAATGGTGGGTGGAAAATTGCAGAGTTTTTCACCCACCAAAACTGCAGCAGATCTAACAGAGGAGTATAATACCCACAATGTACAAGTTCAGAATAGGCCACACAATATATACATTATTCACAATATAGACCAACACAGTATGTACAGTGCAGTGTGTGGGGTATAAATACACGTGTTCTAAACAGTTCCATTTGTGGTCCGCAAGAGTGACAATACTGATTGCTTTATACACAGCATAAATAATGTATAAAGTAATGTAAATGTGGGTTTCTAGCGAAGTGTTGGTAATGTAAAAGGGTGACAGTGTGCACAATGTGCAGTAGTGCAATATAAGGGGACAATTCATCTTCCCAACATTTAAAACATTAGGCATGAGGCATTCTCAACTTTTAAAATGCATTTTTGTGACTGGATCTGACTGGAGATTTATTCATTAGTGAGTGATTTCAAATACATATCCAAGACACATTTCGTCTTTCTATTCAGGACCATCTGGACATTGTTGGCAACACAATATGATGACTTAGTTTACAGTGAACAGTGCTAGACTAGAATTAGGCAGTATTGTATTTATAAATGTACATGAGTAAAGAATAAAGGCTGTTCATTCATCAAACTCACTGAGCACTGGGATTCATTTACCCCTGGTTAGATAAATAGATTAATCTGCAAATGTCTAATATACATACAGTATAGATGCACACTGCTGTCAGTTTTGCATCTGGCACAGAGAATGTCACAGACCCATCTGCTGTCATTTGTTTTCAGATTCATCACTTTGAAATGTGTGACTCAAAATAGTGTTTAATTAATATCTACAAGAGTCTCAAAGGAGTCCAAGTTGGATACACAAACAACATGGGAAATGTGTGCACATATTTATTATAGACAACAATGTCTTAAACCATTTATAGATACATTGACGAACAACGTGTAACCTCAGAGATGTGGTCGACTAAAAGCTAAGATGTTGTCTTGACAGAATAACAATGATTATTTTCTTTGGAAGGGCTATTCCCCTGTTGATAGGTAGCTGTTTGGTAGCTTTTATGCACTTCAGCCATTTCCCAAAAAGCGGGAGGTGTCCTCTTTGCGGTTGGAAAAAGTCCGGTTGCTTTTGTCCATTTGGTGCAGTGAGTGTTTTTCTATCATTCCTGTATGTCCTGCTGAAATGAGTTAAGGCAGGTTTGAAGCAGCACCTCTGGAGTTGAGAACAGGCAACAGTGCTAGGTGTTTTCCACTGAACGTTAATGGACATGACAGCTCAGGCTGTTTTCTCCCAGTCAGCAAGAAATGACTACCACGGTCATTAACTCCATCTTACATTTTCTTTAGCCACACGTTAGCTATGTGTGAAAAGAATAATTCAAAACTGAAAGCATTTCTGCCAGAAAAGATATGTGAAAAGATGTTTTCTATTATTGATTATCTGCCATTATTCATTTGGTTTTGACTGTGATTGCAATCACTTTCCCTATTTACTATTTGTAATATGCATCATTTGCATTTATATGACAGGCTTCTTTGCTTTGCAGTTTGTTTTTAATGGGCTGCATTTAATACCGTTTCCCAGTAGGGGGCTCCACACAAATCAACCCATGTCAAGAATGGGCAATATTACAGTAGTGTTCATAACAGCTGATTGCTCTCCAAATGCACCTTCTGCACCACTCTAACCCTTGAGGGGTGTTTAGATGTTGATTTCAGGTTATTTTGGGGGTGTTCGTAATAGCACGTTTCATATCAGACTCTCTTCTAAAGTATAGCCTAATAAGATTATACCTGGTTTCTTTGTGAATATGCCTGGTCTCTAATGCCATCTAATGGTGTGGGAAGCATAACGTAATTACTTTTTTTTTTTTTTTTTTTCAAAACCACCTGTTTTTATTTGGTTTAACCACAGCGCCCTTTTGTGTTTACAGAAAGCTCAAGCTCAAAAGCTCAATCTTAGTTTAGGATGTTCCTAGCTTCTTAGAACAAAAACTCAGAAGGCACTTGAAGCTGCTTTAGAAAGGGTCCACCTAATGCATATGTAAATGTAAGACTAGTTTGTTTCACTCAATGTTTCCTTAAAGGCATTAATGTCTAAAGTGTAAATACCTAGATGCATGTATAATTTATTGTTTTTTTTTCTCAGCAGAAAATTATCTGGATGTTAAAATGCATGTGGAGGGAGTCAAAAACATACACTCATAAACATAAAACATAAACATTAGTAAGACCTTTATCTCGCTAACTGCTGATATTAAGAGGTGGATATAGCACTTTCTTTAATAATAACTGTAAAAAATCTACAATCTATAATAATCATATGAAAATGTGAAATTGTGAATCAGATTAAGACACATCTCTCAACCGTATTGTACCTGTTCTATAACATGGTGCAGTAGTCTATTTCTGTCACAGCCAGCGGCTGGTGTGCCCTTGACAGCCACCAGAGGGCACACTTCTGGATCATTGTTTGTTTTGTTCTGAACTTCAGTTCCCATCACCCCTTGCACTGATTATTATTCATTACCTCCAGCTGTCATTTACCCATTAGCTCACTGTGATATACAGTATATATATATATATATATATATATATATATACCTACTGTGCTCACCTAGTCTTTTGTTGCTGCAGTGTTGCTTCTGTTTCTTTGTGTTTATGGATTCTGTGTTTGTGAAATACCTTGCCAGTGTTTTTGCTCTGTTTTGGGACTAATAAACTGCATTTGGATCTTCTATGCTTTCCCGAGTTTTCCGTGATAGACCGTGACAATTTCAACCCTAGAGGGCTTCATCTAATCTAAATATTAGCTGAAACACAAGATTCGTTTTTTTACTTTATGGTTTAAAATCAATGGCAGGAATGTGTTTTGCTGCATTTTTGCCAATGTTCACATTTTTAGGTCATGATAAATCTCAAACATGGGCCTATTAATTTAACAAAACTTTCTTTTTCAGAGAAATGGGATTGGGCAGGGTGGAGGATACTGTAGAAAAGGGATGTAGGAGTCAAACACAGAATCAGGTAAAGTTGTTCAAGTTCAACCCACAAAACATCCAACAAGGCAAGCAAACTGAGGACTAAGAAATAGATTTAAATAAGCATCCAAATCAGTTTTGAGCTTGCTGACAAAACCTCTTTCATTCTCATGAAGGACATCCACACAACCTGATAAAAAACAGATAAGTAGTGAATCTCCCATAATGAGTGTGCAAGTGAAAGTAAATGTACTTACAGTAAAAGTGAAAGAGATCTGAATGCTGAACTAGTGTGACAGTGTTCACAAGCAACAGCAGGAAAGACGAAGACTGCTAACTTGTAGTTTTTCTTCAACTCTTGTGACAACTTCATGTCCCCTGCACACTCTTCAACTGAGACAGGAGACTTTAGACAGAAAAGGTAAGTGGAGCAACAAACCAAGGGGCTGTTCACACATTGTTCTTTTGTTGAAAATAGAAGACAATAGAAAATAACACAATTTCTAGAACTTCTTTTAAGATGGCAGAGTCTAAAAATTAGGAATTCTTCAGTGGGATACTCAAAAAAGAGGGGAAAACAATTCAAAAGATTGAGATGATTCATAAAAACAAACATACTGTCTTAAACAGTAGACAGACCTGTTATGTTACTGTGACAATGACGTACATTCTATACCACTTGATAAAGACTGTACAATACAAAAACAGGTCATAAACAGACAATCCATTTATTTTGCTACTAGTTGATTATCAAGTCAGTAAAGCAGATAGTATTGAAATATGAAGTCATTCTTTTGTGATGGGGTGATGTTGGGTGGTTAGATAGAAATCATTTATTTTTCTCATCAGATGTTTTTCAGTTTAGGAGAGAATAATGGCAACTTCCAGCAGCAGTAAGTCTTAAAATAATTCTGTCTCATGACAGAATATTATTTAATTCACAAAAATGTAGCATAACTTACACTCTTAAAAATAAACGTGCTTCAAAAGGTTCTTCAAGCGATGCCATAGAAGAACCATTTTTGGTTCCACAAAGAACCATTCAGTCAAAGGTTCTTTAAAGAACCATCTCTTTCTTACCTTTTTGTAATCTGAAGAACCTTCTTTCGCCACAAAGAACCTTTTGTCAAACAGAAAGGTTCTTCCGATGTTAAAGGTTCTTTATGGAACCATTTAGACAAAAAGGTTCTTCTATGGCATCGTGAAGCACCTTTATTTTTAAGAGTGTAGATCATGTACACAAGTCCATGTGTTTTTTTCTTCCTTCACAGACAAGTTTACCTATGTCAGGTCATCAGTGAAGACACAACAGATGAGATAACAGTAAGCGTAGAAGAAGGAGGTGAGCATCCCATAACTCCACTAAACATCAGCTCAGTGTCCTCAATAATCTCCTGTGTGAACTAAAAGTGAACTAAATCATAAGTCTGCAGCTGTTACACCAAATTCAATCAAACACACGCTCATGCTTCATATTGTGTTTTGTTCCCTCTGCAAGGAAAGATTCTGGAGTCCAACCTTTGAGTCAGCCATCAAAGAATCAGTGTAGACAAGTTCATCTGACTCTACATGAGGTAAAATGGCTTAAGAACTACTTTCTTCAGGCAGGAGCCACTTGTGCTTTTAGGGGGCACACTTTTAAAATTCATCTTAACCTACTTTCAGTATTATTCATTCAGTGATCAGTCATATGTCATGTATCCCTGCAATCTCTAGAAGTAAGCTATAACAATTTAAACTCAAATTAACGTTTCATCATGTTTCATTTATCTGACAAATCATTTTGTATTGTAGTGTCAGGGGCGTCATGTGACACACAGCAGCCACAATAGCACTGTATAACTGATATAGGCTTATGTTTTATTTATTTTTTCCTTTTTATTCCATCGTGAAGCACCTTTATTTTTAAGAGTGTAGATCATGTACACAAGTCCATGTGTTTTTTTCTTCCTTCACAGACAAGTTTACCTATGTCAGGTCATCAGTGAAGACACAACAGATGAGATAACAGTAAGCGTAGAAGAAGGAGGTGAGCATCCCATAACTCCACTAAACATCAGCTCAGTGTCCTCAATAATCTCCTGTGTGAACTAAAAGTGAACTAAATCATAAGTCTGCAGCTGTTACACCAAATTCAATCAAACACACGCTCATGCTTCATATTGTGTTTTGTTCCCTCTGCAAGGAAAGATTCTGGAGTCCAACCTTTGAGTCAGCCATCAAAGAATCAGTGTAGACAAGTTCATCTGACTCTACATGAGGTAAAATGGCTTAAGAACTACTTTCTTCAGGCAGGAGCCACTTGTGCTTTTAGGGGGCACACTTTTAAAATTCATCTTAACCTACTTTCAGTATTATTCATTCAGTGATCAGTCATATGTCATGTATCCCTGCAATCTCTAGAAGTAAGCTATAACAATTTAAACTCAAATTAACGTTTCATCATGTTTCATTTATCTGACAAATCATTTTGTATTGTAGTGTCAGGGGCGTCATGTGACACACAGCAGCCACAATAGCACTGTATAACTGATATAGGCTTATGTTTTATTTATTTTTTCCTTTTTATTCGAAATATTCCCAAACGTGTTAACTATATCATGAAATATCTCGATTTTATAATATGTGTAAGTAAATGCATTTTGCACCTTAATACATTATGTTATGTATTGATCTATAATGGGTGATGGGCAAAGTAGCATAATAGTAAAAACCAGAGGTGGGACCAAGTCATTGTTTTGTGCATAGTTGATTGCTAAATTTAGGGGCTGTGTGCGCTATTGGCCTACAGACTGATTTACAAAACGTGAATTCATTCATTTATCCTGAAAGAAACGGAAGCGACATGAGTGCCTGCAAGAGGGAGAAAAATTGAGAAGCCTATATTTTATAGTTATATATACAATACTCATTTTGTGAAAGAAACACTTCTTCAAATTATATTTTAAATTATCATTAGGGCAGGTAGAATATGTTTGACATAGTTCAATATCATGTGAGATGGGTGCCCTTAGTAAAACTACTCGAGTTCAATTTAGGGATTGTGCCAAAATAGGATATGCAGTGAAAAAATCTTTTTAAAATCTCATTTTTAACCCATCATTTTGATCAGATTTAAGTTATATTTAAGATCAACTTTAATCCTGTTGCACCATAACTTTAAACTCAGATTAAATCTCAATTATGAATTAACTTTAAACTTAACCCTTAAATGCCTCGGGTCTTTAGCGACCCGGGACATCATTCTCTACCCTCTCCCTCCTTCATTTTTTTAAGTTAGACATCAACTTTCTAAGTATTCCTCAATCTATTAATTATAAACAATATAACAAGAAAAAAATAGTAAAATATAAAATGCCACTGCAGGGACGCGTCTATAACGACTTTGATCTGATCATAAAGTCTTTCCGAGTCACAGGGCTCAAGTCCAAGTCAAGTCTCGAGTCCTTGCTGTCAAAGTCTAAGTCGAGTCTCAAGTCTTCTTTAATTATGTCGAGTCGAGTCGCAAGTCATCAAATTTGGGACTCGAGTCGGAGTCAAGTCTGGAGTCCTGTGACTGGAGTCCACACCCCTGGTAAAAACCCTTCTTTTTACTTAAGTACCAGGTGGGTGTCTTGCCATAAAATGTATGACTGACTTTGTATTTAATGTGAATTTAATAAAAACATTGTACGTTACTAATATAACACTTTAATTGTACAGAAAGAGAGCAAAGAACATTTACATTATCAAAGAAGATTATCTTTGACTTCAGTCTAGCCAAAGTTCAAACAATCTCAAAAACTCCCATTAAATTCACTGAAGTTGTTTACACTGTGAAATTAATATCTTACATTTGTACAGTATGCACATCTGCACTTTGTTGCTTATGATGAGAGAATTCGCCAGAGAGCAGAATTCATTCAGCAAGCCAGCGCACTGAACAAAACACTGGCGTTTCAGCGATGACTCATCTGAACGCCTCTGATTGGCCATTGCATTCATAAACTCAACAGAATCGTGTGTGATTGGTTTTAATACGCAGCGCTGTAAAACGCGTCTGTCTCTTCTGGCTCTGCACCAGTCAGTGAACGTAGATTTGAATTTAACAGCTGGATGTTTTACTTTTTTCCATTAATGCCACCTACAGGATAAACTGCGCATTGAACCCAAAATAGTTTGGTGTGATATGATTCCAAATTTAGGGGGGCCAGAGAGGGGTGGGGGGGCAGCTTGTTGACACGGGGCAAACCCACCCCCCAGAACCACCCCTGCCCTTAAGAATGTTTTCTTTATACTTCCACAATGGGGGGAGACTGATAATGGAGGAATCTGCTTTAATGACAGGTGAGTGTTGTTAAAGTTCATTTTCTTTGTCTTTTATAGATCAGGAAAGACACATTAGGGAGACATTACATTTCATCTGGTAGACTAATGTAGACATCATTATGATTTCCTTTTTCAGAGTTTGAAGTGAATTATGTTAAGGTACTTCACCAAACAATATTCAAGGTTTTCAAAAATCAAGGCAAAAACTGGAACAAACATAAATACATTTAAAAGCATCCAAGATGGATTTGGAAAGAGTCTTACAACAATTAGAAACAATCACAGAAAAATCTGGTCTCCTACAAAATGAAAAATACCTAGATATGAAATAATCACAAATTCAACAAATAGAAAAACAACTGCTACAAATGACTAAATACATCGAAGAGAAACAGAATCAGCTTGAGGAGAAAGACATAGAACTGGAGAATATGAGCAAACAGATGAGTGAGAAAGAGAAACTACTGGAGAGCGCAATCAAAGAGATGGAAACCAGTAAACAACTACTGGAGACACTGAGACAGGAGCAAATAAGACATGAGGAGATGTTGGAGCAGAAAGAACGGTTGAGGGTTTCAGGTAAGAAATTTGATCAAATTTTATCAAGCACATACATATTAAAATGAGTGTTTGTTATGGGCATAACTTGATCTCATATCTGGGATTATGCTTATGCTTCTCTCAGAGTTGAATGAAAAATCCAAATGTCTTGAAGAAACAAAATCTCTTCTAGAAGAAAGAGATAGAAAGATTAAAGATCTGGAGAAAGACAAAGAAAAACTTGATGAGGAACTTCAAGACAAGGACCGACGTCTTAAGGACATTAATAATAAACTGATGCAAATAGTCAGAGAGGTTGAAAAGAAACAAAATCAGCTTCAGGGGAAACACACACAACTGGAGAAACTCAGTTTGCACGCGTGCAAAACGCACTTTTGCGCGCTCAAAATATGATCTTTCGCGCGCAGAATTGCGGCAGAAATGTAATCCCATAGAGGAAGAGGAAACTAAAAGTACACATCTGGAGAAATAACAGCTGAAGTATTCAGGGCCTTTTTAAAAAATCATTTTAAGGCATTAAAATACTGGGCAGATCCATTTTAAGGACATGAATTTGGGATAATGTTTTTTAAATCTGCATTTATTAATCAAAACAAAACAAAATAAATTATTTGTTTAAATGAATGACCTAACAGTGAGCCCACTAAACCAAGTAGTATGTCATTCTGCATTGTCCTTATGTTCATACAGAGGCGAATATAACTAATTTGTTCTTAATGAAAATTGCATTCAGAGATGTTCAACAGAAATTAAGGTTTCCATAGTTTAATGATATTTTTACACAATTCAGTGGACACAAATAATAAAACAGTTTATATAAATCATATATATCTAAAATAAATGTCAATAATTGCAATGTTTACATAGTGGTGTCCATTCTAATTACAGTATTTCATTTGTGGATTTTATTAATACTCTATCTGTTGTGCCTTTCTTCTAATAAATGTGGTGTAAGGATAAAATATGTCTTTTATTTAACTGTTTCCATGTAACAGGGTCAGATGACATTCTTGAGTTCAGATTGCTGGTATGAAAAGAGTTTGTTTCTTTGCCATGTGACCAGTGTTATGTCCAGAGCCATAAGGTTCTGTTGTTGTGCCAAGCTTTGTTCCTCTCTCTCCTTCTCCCCGCAGAATCAGTATCACCTCAAGATGTTACTAATTATAGCTCTGATGTGATTGGATGATGGGAAGAGAGAGTATTTAAACTACAGAGAGAGTATTTAAACGACAGCTACCCACAGAGCAATGGGTGTGGTGGTGTCTAGATGGTGTGCAGTGGCTGAGGTCTCACCTTCATCTCCAGACCTGCTGTTGTGAAGCCTTCAGTTTGGTGATTTGGGGTATCTTTATCTCAGTTGTGTTGAGACTACTGAAGTAGAGCTTCTGTCCTTTGTCTTATTGACTACATCTGTATTACTTACTATTGGAGAAAGTGTATCGGTCAACTTGGATCACGTGTGCCTTAACCAATTACATTACAGCCTTGACGTCATCGAATTTCAGTCAGAGTTGTGCAAAACTCTACCGCCGTTTACGGACACCATAGGAATGAATGGGAAGTGCCGCAAGCTGAATCCCACCTGTCGCAAAAAGTCAGTGACTTCTCTTATAAAATGGCTTTTTTTTTTTTTTTGGTGTA
>NW_015631049.1:294541-303253 GCF_001515625.1 Sinocyclocheilus rhinocerous | reverse complement strand
ATATATATATGTCCAGGTGATATGTGCAAAATTTGAAGTGATATGTTCACTTTTTCATAAAAGCATGAAACTTGGTACAATTGTACAGGTTAGGGCCCTGAACATTTTCAGAAATGGAGCCATTGCAAAAACACCTTGTGGTTGCCAAATTAATTACCAAATTATGTATTTTGTATCATATCTCCTGAACCAAACAAGGTAACACAGAAAAGGTGATGTCTACCCCAATGTTTTGATGATCAAGGATTACAATGATACCATATATAAAAAACTGTTCAGGTGAAGAGTTAATGGTGAAATCAGCAATGTGAGAAGGATATAACAGTATCTGAGCATCGCAGTATCACAGCATTTGATAGGCTGTTGATTCATTAAATGATAAGCTGTTTCCTCTAAAAATCTGTTTATTCAGTGTAGTGAAGCCTCTCCTCCATTGATAAAAAACCATCAACCATCATATCCTTTAAAAAAAAACGGCCTCATGGTCTCCTTTCCCACATACTGCCAAAGCGGAAGCGTTAGCATTATCCATTACGCTTTTTTGGCTAAAGGTTGCAGGCTTGCCTTCTAGTGGCTTTGGCGCTCCTTCAAGTCAAATGAACACATCCAGTGTTGCCAGATTGGATTGAAGATCTCTAGCCCAACTACAGCATAAATCTTGGGCTTGACTGAGACCTGGATTCGTCCAGAAGACTCCGCGAGCCCTGCTGTTTTAACAACTTCCCTATTTCTATTGTATCACACAGACAAAATTTGGTAAAACTTTATTACATTAACATTAACATTACATTAACTTTATTACATTTAACCTACATATTACTAACTGTGTGCCACCAATTCCTCTACCAGTTACTTTTAGGCAAAACCTACGCTCCCTCTCACCCTGCCATCTTTCCTCTGTAGTGTCATCCTCTCTTCTCTTACCCACCCATTTCTCATCTCTGGGTGTAAATGCAGCAACTGACACTTTATGATCCACTTTAACTTCTTGTCAAGACAATATCTGTCTAGACAGGCCAGTGCATACTACCCCTTCTAACCTAAAAAGTTGCCCCATGTATCATCATCTTTAGTATCCATGTAGTATCATCTCTATTTTTGCTGAGCAGTCTTTTGGGTGGCTCACCAATGTACTAGATTTCTCTGATGCAAAAAATTAAGTAGGCTTGACCAAAATTTTTGTGGGGAGAAGAATTTATTGAAGATGGTAGTGTAGCAGTTCTTCAATAGCGATGTTAGCATGTCTTCCTTCAAACAATCTTAACCCTTCTATAAATCCTAGCTTCTCCCAAAGTTCTGTCTGTGGGATAGAATTTTATACCTGAAGACAAAGGGGCTAGAAACAACAGATATTATTAGGACCTTTCCGCTGGAGATCCTGCAATCTACAAGACGTTCCTGGGGAATGCTGTTGCTTTGTTATTCTAATAGAATGGACCATTTGTTTCACACCTTTATAAACACAGTTACATTATTTCTTTCACAGAATGACCAACTGAATGTTAACCAATCAGGTTTCAGCAGCGACCATTCAAATGAGACTGCTTTACTGTCGGTAAGTATAGCCCTGCAGATTGCAAAAGCTGATTCCAAATCATCAGTTCTTATTCTGCTGGATCTATCTGCCACTTTTGACACTGTGAATCATCACATTATCCTGTCTGCCATCACAGGATCTGCACTTCACTGGTTAGAATCTTATCTCACCGGTAGGTCTTTCAGAGTTCCTGGGGAGGAGAGGTGTCCAAAGAACATCAACTGGTCACAGGGTTTCTGCAGAGATCAGTTCTTGGACCCCTCCTCTTCACCATATACAATGCATCACTGGGACCCATTATACAAGCACATGGTTTCTCCTACCATTGCTATGCTGATGACACATAGCTCTATCATTCATTTCAACCAGACAATCCAATAGTAGCTGCATGGATCTCAGGCTGCCTGGCGGACATCTCGGCATGGATGAAGGAACATCACCTGCAGCTCAACCTGGTAAAGACTGAGCTTCTTGTTTCCCTGCCACTCCGACTCTACAGCATGATTTCATCATCCTGCTAGGTTCATCAAAAATTATTCTTTGGTGACCAGCTGACCTTCAAGGACCATATTGTAAAGACATCTCGATCATGCAGGTTTGCATTGCACAACATTAGGAGGATCAGGCCCTTTCAAACAGAGCATGCTGCACAACTTCTTGCCCAGGCCCTTGTCATTTCTAGGCTGGACTATTGCAGTGCTCTTCTGGCTGAACTTCCATCATTGGCAATCAAACCTCGACAAATGATTCAGAATGCAGTGACACGACTGGTCTTCCATGAGCCCAAAAGAGCCCATGTCACGCCTCTCTTTATCTCCTTGCACTGGCTACCTGTTGCAGCTCACATCAAGTTCAAAACATTGATGTTTGCATACAGAACAGTGACAGGCTCAGCACCCTCCTACTTCCTCCTCACTCTTACTTACTCCTCCTCAATCTACATTCCTTCCAGAAGCCTGAGATCTGTAAGTAATCGATGCCTCGTGGTAACATCACAGAAAGGCTTTTTTGTTCACCTTTCCTGGCTGGTGAAATTATCTTCCCACAATCGCCGTAATTAACAGAACACCTGACACGTTATCTGACAGCAACACTAATTGTGAATAGATTAAATACAGAAAGCAAGCAAAGACCTCTACCTTTAATATAATCACTACAGCTGTCAATCAGTGGCAGCGTGATTGCCTACATTGCTCAGCGTGTACTGGACAGAGTCGAAATAGTCTTGGTTATTGGACCCGCAACCTGCCCGTGCTTGTCAACGTCCGGCCCGCACCCTACACATAAATGTTATTCCACCCCGTTACATCAAATATTAGCGGTTCACCTGCGTGTACCCGCCCGCATGCAGGACTCTGGCTTCCCCCTTGTGGACAACATAATAGACAACCCTGGCCCCAGAGAGTGATTGTAAATTAAGTTTACATTAAATATGTTTGAAATTTCATTCTGCATCTTCTGAGATTTCATTGTAATCCTTCTCATAAAGTCACTGAATTAACCATTACCTGTTCACCTGATTGCGTTGCTGTCTGTGTGTGATGTTAGAGCATTGTTGAGAGAGAACAAGAATGTATTGGAAACACACTACCGCCTACCCGACTCTGCCTGAAAGGTAAGGAAAAATACACTTACCTGAGATTTTTTTTTTTATATATCTCTGAAATATATGATAGTATTCTTGAAAACAACCTTTTAATGTATTATTGAAGAAAATATTAGTTATCAAATAAAGAAAAAAATAATAGCCATAATATGGACTTGTGATGCTCAGATACTGTTATTTCCTTTTCATATTCCTGATTTCACCATTAACTCTTCACCTGAACAGTTTGTTTTTGTATATGGTATTATTGTAATCCTTGACCATCGGGGGATTCCCCCTTCAGGTGGCTCTTATGGGGGGATTTTTTCATTTGAGGGGGGAGGTAGGGTATTTTTTAGACCTATTTTTAAACTACAATCATCCAACCTATGTTTTGTCACCCAGTGTATTTGTGTTTTTCAATTTATGTTGATTCATATTTACATTGCGAGGAAGATACTTAAAACAAACTTTGATTTCAAACTCTGAATTGAATTAATTTTCAAACGGTCAGTAATAAAATAAGAATAGATAAATGACAAGCAATGGCACAAACAAATAAAATAAGATACAAATAAAATGAACTGTGCTTTAAGTTTTTACAGGTAGGTATAACGGTAATATTCAGGTACAGAAATGCCACAGAAACTGAATAATCAATTTTACTTTAAAGATTAACCAGTGTTATTTTTATGTATAAATAAACATTAGTGACAGACAGCAGCAGGTTTATTTAGGTTGCGGTCTCTTTAAGACATCATACATGGATCTGTTACAATTAAGTTTTGTTTCTCAACGGTTTACATTCACTTAATAGCCTATAACCGACAATGTTTAGTATTAAAATCAGGGATCTGGAGGGAGGACTCAAATACAGAGTGAGTGTTAACAGATTTATTAGACAAACTTGCTGACAAGACAAGGGAAGGTGAGAGAACAGTCCAAACGATAGGCAGGGAAGGACTTGAAGACAGGCAGGCTGAAAGAACGACCACAGAGTCCAGTCCAGGATGGCAGTCAGCCAGTGAGGAGTGAAGGCAGAGCAACTGGAGGTAGCAGCGGTGGCCTGACAGGAACACGAGGCTCAGCCACACCACCCTTGAGGGAGCAGACCAGGGGCTCAGCCTGCAGGACAAGGCAAGACTAGACTATAGACTGGCAAGAGACTAACAATACACTACAAACAATATGGCAGGGAATACTCCGCATCACCAAGAACAGTCAGACGAACTAGCAACACAGCAACTTAAGAATAACGAACTGGCAAAACAAGAGGGAATAATATAAAGGAGCGGAGAACATGAGGAACAGGTGAGAACACGCAGACAAACAAGGACTCAACAAGGGGGCAAGGTAACGGGAAACGAAGAGGCAGGACGAGAGAAGCACATGGCAGACAATAAAGACAGAGCCAGGTGCTCAGACACAACACAAACAAAGAAACATGAAACAAGGACAACACTGACAAGACCGTGAGGGCAGGATCCTGACAGTACCCTCCCCCAACGGACGCCTCCCGGCATCCACACTGTACAAAAAAGTCCAAGGAGGCACCAACAGGGGGGGTGGGCGGTGAACAAAACTTGAAGTCCCAGAATAGCCAGGAAACACGGGGGTGTGACAGGGAGGGTGGAAAACCCATAGGAATGGTTTGGGGCGGACCAAGGAGGTCCTGGCCTTGCGGAACCATAACTGGGAAACACAGAGGGTGGGAAGGGAGGGATGGGGGCTTGGCTGGAGGTACCTCTAGATACAGGGACAGGCCCAAGTCGTTTGGACCTCCAACTAGGCTTAGTTACAGTGGCAGATACAGGGGCTGTGACAGAATTGGCAGGGAAGCTGTACATCTTTGAGTCAGGTTCGGAGACAGGTCTTGGAATATCCTTGTGGATAACAGGATCAGACTTCATTTCCTCAGGGGCTGGAGCGGACACTGGGCTGAGCTCTGGGGCTGCAGCCGACACTGGGCCTGCTCTCTCTGGAGTGGGCTCTGCGACTGCTGGGGGCTCACCTTCAGGAATTTCATACTTGGTGGCCATAGTAAGGGTGGCGAGAATCTCTCTTGTGGACTTGATTAGGCTGGCAAGAGATTCAGAAAAGGCAGTGGCTGTGACAACGGGCTGCTTGGGAATGGCCTCCATGGCTGTGACTGGGAGAGCGGGGTGCTCGGAGATGGCCTCCGTGGCCATAATGGGCTGAACGAGAGCCTCTGGAATGGCCTCCATGGCCAAAACGCTGAGAGCAGGCCGATCAGGACCAGCCTCTGCGGGCACAACAGGAAGCTCAGAGACGGCCTCCTTGACCATAACAGGCTGAATGAGAACCACTGGAATGGCCTTCGTGGCCAACACAGTGAGAGTGGGCTGTTCAGGGATGGCCACAGTGGACATGACTTGACTAAAAGGAACATCCGTTGACGTCACATGACTTGCAGGAACAGCATCTGTAGAGGCAACTGGGGAAGCAAGCAGCTTGGAAATGGCCTGCGTGGCTGGAACAGGCAAAATGAACGCCTCTGCCTCAGCGTCCGTGGCCATGACAGGCAGGAACACATTCTGTGGACAAGACAGGATTCATAAGCATGGCTTCAGTAGACATAACAGGAAGGGCATTAGACTGCACAGCACGGGCTGTTTTCCTCCGGTTCCGATGGGTTGAGGCTGCATGGTTGACCGCCTCTGTAGTATCTGTAGTTAACTCGGCCAACACAGGTGGAGAGACAGTGATCTCGGTCTTCTCAGCGGAGACAGGAATTGGCCCGGCAGATTGTGACAAGTCTGGAACAGACCTTATAGACCGAGACAACATTTGACTTGACTGATTCTAGAATAACAGGAGTTCACTCAGTTGATTCTTGGAAAACTGAGGTTGATTCAACAGACTCAGAAATAACTAGGACTGACTTTTATGTCTGGGAGATGTCATCAGTTGACTTGACTGGCTCAGGGGAAACATGAGCGATCTCAGTAGACTCAGGGGTGACTGGGAAGGTGTCAGAGTCATAAATGGATGCAGCAGACTGAAAAGCCCTCCTCCTTGCCCTTCGCTTCTGAGTAGGAGTCAGAAGAGGATCTCTGTCTTGACTTGACAAGGGAAGTGGGGCAGAGTGGTCGCTGCATGCTGGCTTAGGTGGTGGAGGCATTCCCCACTGGATGCAATGACCAAGATACCTGGAGAAGTCGCAGAAATTCAAAATCTTGAGGCTATCCATCTCCCACTTAGGCACAGGATTGTCCAAGCAGGCATTGAAAATGTCCTTGAGGGTGGTATCATCATAATCAAGCCCCCTTGACATAGTCCAGAAAAACTGGGTAAATGCACCTATATCCCAGCCCTGTTGGCGAAGGTTAGCCAGACCTTGATGGCGAGCCAGTCTCTCCCGGGAACTAGCAGGTGGCAGGATCTTGATACTCATACTGCTGAGTCCAATGTAGGCCAGTTCATTCTGTCAGGGATCTGGAGGGAGGACTCAAATGCAGAGTGAGTGTTAACAGATTTATTAGACAAACTCGCTGACAAGACAAGGGAAGGTGAGGAGGGGAGAGAACAGTCCAAACGAGGCAGGGTAGGACTTGAAGACAGGCAGGCTGAGAAAACGACCAGAGGTAGCAGCGGTGGCCTGACAGGAACACAAGGCTCAGCCACACCACACTCGTGGTCTCACAGGCACTGCACAGATGTAGCGGCATGGCAGATAAAGGGAGCAGACCAGGGGCTCAGCCTGCAGGACAGGACAAGACTAGACTATAGACTGACAATAGACTAACAATACACTACAAACAATATGGCAGGGAATCCTCAGTATCACTAAGAATAGTCAGACAAACTAGCAACACAGAAATGTAAGAATAATAAACTGGCAAAACAAGAGGGAAAGGGAGAACAATATAAAGGAGCAGAGAACATGAGGAACAGGTGACAACACTCAGACAAATAAGGACTAAACAAGGGGAGAACGAGAGGAACAGGTGACAACACTCAGACAAACAAGGACTAAACAAGGGGGCGTGGTAACGGGAAATGAGGAGGCAGGACGAGAGAAGCACATGGCAAACAACAAAGAAAGAGCCATGTGCTCAGACAACACAAACAAAGAAACATGAAACAAAGACAACACTGACAAGACCGTGAGGGCAGGATCCTGACAGTAAATCGACCGTTTACGTGAATACTCAAGACAGGTATTTGGCCGTTTACAACTTAATTCTGTAGTCGCGCGCTCACAGATGCAGCTCTATGTGCTCGCACTTTGGGTGTGAGCTCACAGAAAGTGGTCTCAGTTTAAAATTGTAAGACTCAAAAGCATGTGCAAATTATACATTCCGTCATCTGTCACGAGTGACTTTCATGTTGAAAAAAATAATCGGGAATTTCCGCGTTACAAGCGCGGAAACTGAAACACCTGTCAGTTGTATCAAAAACGCAGCCCAAATTTTATCAAATCGCCCAACACATTTTTTTCCCGGTCTGACGTTACCAAAAGAAGCCCAATTGGGCGGGAACCCGCCCAATCTGGCAACACTTAACACATCTAACCTGAACATATATTTGCATCGCCTTGACCGTTCTCTATAGATCCCACCTTCTCACACACCACGATTGGTCGATTATGTACAATGCCTGCACGTTATTGGTCAAGCTACTTTTCGATCCTTACCTTCAGCAAGTATGAAAACAGGAAAACAAAGCCAAATATAGAAATCCTGGCTAGGACTTATCCCGTAAAAATGGCATGTATGGTCACCCTAAGTAGTTAGTTGGTTATAAAGGAGTTCATTTTGTTATATTTTATTTTAGTTATATTTGTTATTTTGGCCTTGCCTCCTTCTGAAGCTTTCGTTAATCTTTTGTTGATTTATGTAAATAACTACTGTATTTTGCGGAAATTTACATGGTTGTTTGGATTGTAGCCATTCTGGGCCTGGAGATGGGGTTTTCTCTGCTGTTGCACATTCACTTACCACCAACCATATATTTCTGTTGCGATCCTCACCTAGACCAATTGGGTCTATAACAGCAGGCATAATAAGTTCAGTTTTAATTGGGAAGATTCCCTCAGGACAGGAGACTAATCCAGTTTCTCACAGATTGACCAGCAGTTGTTTAGTTTACTTTTGAAAACAGTACCCTTTGGGACAATGCCTTTTTATAAGGTTCCATAAAGAACCATGCTTTGAAAGTGCTATAGACCTTAATGCTATACATAATTTTTTTTAATAGTTTATTTTCACTATTAATAGTATATTAGTATAGTTAGGCTATATCATAGTATTATTATATGAGCAATATCACTCTCGTACTCGAGCGATACCGGCTCTATATCAGCATGGTCGTGATTAGGCCAGAGGCACGAGGCCGCAGGCCGAGTGCCAGAGCAAGACGTGCATCCAAATGAGAGAGAGAGAGAGACCGCGAAGCTAAACGTTTCTTCCTATATTAACTAACGTACTCTACAATTAGCTCAGTGAATAATTAAAACAGACCCGGCTAGAACAAGCGGAGTGATACAAAATTGTGAAAGGGCGTTCCTGTAGCGATACCAGGGCTGCGTTCAGCCCCGACAAAAACGGTGCAAAACGTTTTTTAAACG
>NW_015631049.1:293949-294410 GCF_001515625.1 Sinocyclocheilus rhinocerous | reverse complement strand
CATGTTTGACACACCCACCAAACAAGAGAAAACGCATCTCAAACCCCGTTGCACACCGTTTCCAGGAAACATGTCGTTCAAACCGGAAACCCTAGCAAAACGGTGCACACCGGTTTGAGCTTGAACTTGCCCCAGTACAATATACCATGGTTCTCAACCAATCAGATTTGAGAACCAGAACGAACTGATTCTGGGTTCATTCTGATTCTGATTCTGATTCTGATATACATATATATATATATATAAGGTATATAAGGTACATAAATACATGTAAATATTTTCAAAATATATCTGCTGTATGTGTGTGTCTTTATATATACATGGGTCAATATCACTGTAGGGTGCCTTTTGGTGTCCTGTACATAACTAATTTGCCATGATAACTTGACATAAAAATGACTATGAAAGGGTGTGTTATATTAGGCTAAGTTTTTATATTCATAACAAAAGCATTACTTGGC
>NW_015631049.1:290645-293939 GCF_001515625.1 Sinocyclocheilus rhinocerous | reverse complement strand
TATATTATAACAAAAACAACAACAAGTATATAATTGATTAAAATTGTTTACCCCTCTATTAGTATTTTACTTGAAAAACAACAGCAATAACAACATGTTGTTTCAGTTAGATATTTTTTTGTTTGTTTTTATTGACGTGAACTTGTAGCAAAATGAAAGTGCTCTAAATGACAACTGATAATGATCATGAATAGACACAAAGTAGTAAAAAACAAAATAGAAGCCAATGATGGATGTAACGAAGACCAAGTTCCAGTGAAATACCCTACTGTATTTTCAAAATCACTGATGCCTTTAAGTCCATAATTTTGGTGTAATTGAGTGGCGTTTCTCTCCAGATTATGAGGTTGTGGGATGTGACAGCATTTGAAATACAAAGTTTAGAGTTACAGTGTATCCAAGTTTATAAAGTCCAAAAAGTAGCAAAAATGGACAGAATGTGAGCCCTTGTTAAAAGGAAAAAAAATTACTTGGAATTTAAATTTGATTTAAAGTCATGTTTTTGACACTGGGCATATTTTTGCACAAACCCAAGTAATAATAATAAAATATCTACCAATATGGATCATAAATTCAATATGTCTGATACTTTCAGAGAAACGAGCTGCAAGTATCAGACTGAACCTGACTGAACAGAGCTGGAGTCATTTACATGTTCTGATAAACAAAAGCGAAACACACGATTGTAGGAAACCAGTTACAATTTGAAAGTTTACATTTATAGACTTTAAGTAATCATTTACTTGTTGAGAGTTTATTGACAGTCTGTTTAGTTGAATGGTTGAGCTCCTGAAAATCAATGAGGTGACTTTGACAGTTACATATTTGAAAAACAAAAAGGTGGGAATGAAAACTCTTAAGTCTAACAGAAAGTACCATTTCAGCATAAAAAGGATTTTCAGGATGATGGTCTAAATAACTATTACTGCATGCAGAGAACCTTTAAACAAAAACAAAAAAAGATTTTTTTTTTTGAGTGTGTGCTTGATACACTAACAGAAACACCCAGGATAAAACAAGCTGTTCTATTAGATATAAACAGAAGCTATGTGGGAGTTTGCCATTGAAACAAAATGTGGGAGGTGTTTAACTGCAGTCACAGAGAAAATGAAAGTGAAAGGAATTTTTCCTGTGTTGATCTGACCAGTGTGACAGGTTGCTCAGTTCATCCATTTCAGTTGAACAGCAGGCTACAGATTTGAAGAAAAGAAAAAAAGGTAAGCAAAGTTCATAACATGCTAACGTTAACCATAAACAAAATGTAGCCTAAGTTAACCGAAGTCTGTAAGGTAACATTTAGGCCTACTTATTTTCATTGACCTTGCATCAACGGTTGTGATTATTCTAAAATACGTCCGTCAGACTGACTGTAAAGATCACAATATTGTATTTTTGTTTTTTGTAATGTTTGATAAAAACGAAATATTTCCGGAAGAACACCGCACTTGCCGCATATGTGACGTTTCATGCGGTCTATCAACAGTTTATGTATTTTTCACCGATTCACAAAACCTGTCTGAATGACTAGTCGGACTGAGTTATTACGATACCAGTGACTCACCAGGAATTATCCCTGATTGGCTGCACAGGGAAAAGAGTCAAAGACAGGACAACAGCGTCATCTGCTAGCTCGTAAAAAACAGAAAGTGAAAGCTTCACGTTATTTTTGGAAACAATGCAAGTTCTAATGCAAGTTCACACCATGTCGGACTCGGAATTAACAAGATTTCATCTTGGAAAAAGCGTTCACGTTCTGGTAGACCTCGTAATTAGCCTACAACTTAAAGGGGTCATATGATGCTTTTTTAAAGATCATTCACAGTCCCTTTCCCGTCACGGCAAGTTGGTTTCTCCAATCAAAAAGATCCCGATTGGAAGTGATTCTCTTTTGCTGAAACATGTTGTTTCGTTTAGACGTTTTGTGTATGATTGTAAAAGACGACGCTGAGCTGGATCTCACGTTTAAATTTCGCATCGAGGATTTTGACTATGTTGTATTCGCAACAACAGGAAAAATGAAGTGCTTTGGTTGCTCTAAAGTGGGACATTTAGTCCGTGATTGTCCTGAAAAAAAAATAGAAGCGTCAGTAATCGAACAAAATGTGGGTGACGCAACTGTTTCCCCCGCGACAAGTCAACCCATGGTCCGTGCAGAGCCGGAGGCGTCCGCGGCAGAGCAGGCCACAGAGGATCGGACCGAGATTGAGCAGATCGGAACAGAGCGCGCTGAGCCTGAGCTGGTTGCGGCAGAGCTGCAAGCAGTTAACCAGATTCAATCTGAGATTTTTGACGATGATAGACCCGCGGGTTCTATTGATGAGGATACATGTGAGAGTAATGGCATTGACATGGATGCAGAACAGACACTGTTTAAAGTACCTTTAAAGCGAAAGAAAAGTGATAGTACTGGAGATTTGAGACTTGCAGACCAAAGTGACTCAGAGAGTGGCAATGAATCCGATTCTAGCGTCTCTCTTTCACAGAGTGAATTGTAAGTGATCCAAATAAAGTGCTTTTGCTTTCGCACTGAAACACACAGCGTCTCCCTGACATGGCTGTTTCAACACTAACTGCGGTTACTGAAACCACGCCTTCTTTCTTTGCGTGCACATTTGGGTGCATTATGCAAATATTTCCACATAGTGGGGTAGATATGTGGGGGCGTGTTAGAATGAGCCGTTTTAGGGGGGCGTGGCAGAGTCTTAACTTTGATAAAGAATATCTCTTTGGTTTTGAGACTTTAGTCTGTGCAACTTCAGGAATCTTATCTATGCACAATCAGCTTGTAACACTCCAAAGAGAAAGGAAAACTTGAAATCGCATCATATGACCCCTTTAAGCATTTTTTAGTTTAAAAGACGTCGTCCAAACACAGCCATGACGTCTCTAAAACAAGGCAAAATTTTGGCTGTCAGTGAATTTAATAGACGTCTAACCATAGTCCAAGAATATGTAACAGGGCCCCCCTTTAACTAAACATCAACGATCAGGTTCGTTTAAATAAATCCCCAAGATTTATTGATGGCTTTACAGAGTTTTTTTTTTTTTTATTACCCAGGACACCTTACACATGAGTTAACCCAGCAAGAGTTGAGCATCAAACCATACAAATAAAGCAACAACAAAAAAAAAAACATTAAATAAATTCATAACACAAAAATAAACCTCGTGATTCACAACTCATCAAAAGTAAATTACATGCAAAAATAGCTCAACTCTGCTTAAACACTAAGCATATAGCATCCTTGTAATGTGTGTGTGTGTGTGTGTGTGTGTATGTAGGCTACATATATA
>NW_015631049.1:266798-290635 GCF_001515625.1 Sinocyclocheilus rhinocerous | reverse complement strand
ATATATATATATATATATACAATGGGGGAAAAACAAACAAAACATAAATAAACAAAAGAAAACTAGTCCGCCAAAAGGGCCGTTACCCATTTCTTTCGGCCCAATTACCGCTTCAAGTACCCGGGCGGACTAGACAATAAACCCAAAACCAAACAATCAAAAAAATAAATAAATAAACTGAAACTCAAATACAACAAGAGCAACTAATGGGCTCCGTAGAGCTGAAACACATTAAAATACTTTTATTATTTATATCAGGACAAACACCACCTATTAAAACATTTTAGTGCTCCAAACAAACTCCTAACGTTACCTATGTCAAAGATCCAAAAGACGGCATATGCAAACCCCTCGCCTATGAAACAATAGGCTTCATGGAGCTGAAATACATGCATTAAAACACCTTTATTATTCTTCCTAAAACACACACCACATATTAAAACACTTTTAAGATTTCAAATAAACTCATACCTATCTCCGAGATCCAAGAAAAATCCACCTGCGAACCTCTCGCAAACAAACAGTAAAAGTGCCAATCTATTTCCGCCGGCCAGAAACAAACGCACCTACCGTTCTCTTCTTCTTCTTCTTCTTCTTCTTATTCGTTTTTTATTGGTGGCTACCTACCGTTCTCGTTCCTACCGCTGATCTTTATACATGGCTAACCACACACCCTTAATTCATGACTTTACTCCCTAGATGTCGCCTGCCACAAATAGACTAGACATCAAATAGACAGCTAATGAATGACTACATATAAACATCTAATAGACAACAAAATAATGGCTAAAGGATTCTTTTTACTCAAATACAACAGGTTTACATTAGTGATGGAATAAGAGTGAAGTGGCAATCTGGAATCATTCTGCTGTGTCATTTTGTGTCTTATGTTCCTATTTAGGAGAGAAAATGGAGGCTAAAAGCAATAGTAAGTTCTGTTAAAAAATGTAATTTCCATCATACTTAATGCCATTAATATGCTATAAAAGATAATAGCTAATCATTTGTGTAAGTCCACATTTTCTCTTTTTCCAATACAGATGAGTTTCAGATAGTTTTCTCTGAAGCAACTCATTCAGATTCCACCATTCAGTGTCACCTGTCTCCTGGAATCAGTGCTGTCAATATGGAGATTAGATGGTTTAAGGAAACAGACTGTGTGTATTTCTATAAGAACAAACGGTTGATAAAGGGGGAGAGTTATGAAGGCATAAAGAGTCTATGCATTGATGAGCTGGAGAGAGGAATTGTGTCCTTACAGCTGAAGGATGTCAGAGAATCATATGCTGGTTATTACCTGTGTCAGGTCACCAGTGGAGACAGGACAGAGGAGATAACAGTAAGAAAATGTGAGTGTTTCATATACTGTAACTTCATTCTACACCGGTTCTAACCTCTACCTCTTGTCAGAATGAACTGAAATCCAGAGGATTGTTAAGTGTTTGATCAGACTCAGAGTGTAATCAGTAAACTGAGAAATGAGACCTATTGATCTAATTTAAACTCTTAGTTCTTAGAGTACCAAAGTAAACCACCCAATCATATCAGCCTTACAAAAATATGTGTATTGAGTGCTAAGTTTCGTTCCCACAATTTCCTGATTATTAGTATTTTCTCTGTTTCTCATTTTAACTGGTTAAACTATACATTTTTTCTTATTGCTCTACTGCTTTATTGTGATTTCGCTGTGATTCATACAGCATGTTTCCCAACAGCATTAAAGACCCATGAAGATCAGACTGAAATGCCTCAACAAACAGCCACACTATGGACTAAACAGGTAATAGAAAAATATAGTTTACTTTAAATACAGTGTGAATTTTTTCTAACATTTATGAAACAAATGTAAATAACTGAAGGTATATTTTGTTGGTCTCTCAGCTCCAATAAGATTTAAGTACCCATTTAAGTTACCATTAAGTTTCCATTTGTCATTTAAAAAAAAATAATAATTAGCATTTTTTTTAAAACAAAAGCTTTGGAGAAAGAAAACTCTTTATCTGTAGGTGGAACATTGTTACTGTCCAATTTTGTTCTGTTTTTGTTCTGACACTGTTTTACAGGTTTTAAGCATAATTATAGATTTTAGTAAATGATTAAAAAATAAGGAATTTAGTCAAATGGTGAAACCCTCTTGCTTGTCCATTGTGTCATCAGCCTGAACTGAGTATTTTATAGGATATTTCAGGAATTTCATGAAGGTTGATGGACAATATTCTTCTCTCAATGTTCTTCTCAACAGACCGACAAAGCATGGACTGATAAGGAGAGAATAAAAATGGCAAATTCTGCTTTACTGGCAGGTGAATTCTGTTAGAACTCATATTTTTCATGTGTCAAAGATCAGGACAGACACAAGGAACTTATTGAACTCCTCTGGTAAAACAAAGCTTAAAGTAAATGAAGTTTGAACACAGAGCACATGATTTATTCAGTACAGAATAAATTAAATGAGATTAACTTGTATATATATGAACATTTATTAAGAATATAATATACTTGATTTCATATCAGGAATTGTGTGTATAGTTTTCTATTGTCTAGAAAAAGATGCGCCAAAGGAAGATCTTCAGGGCAACACAGAAGTTGAGGAGAACCAGAATGAGACTGAGGAGAAAGACACACAACAGGAGGAAACAAGCGGACATATGCATGAGAGCACGAATCTCTTAGTGATGGAAACCAGTACCTGTTTGCTGGAGGAACAGGAAACCAAACCAGGAAACCAAATCTTACATCTGGGCAATCAACAACCGGGATGTTCAAGTCAGAAATCACCGGACAGTGGTGGGTGTCACATTTATAGTTTGTCAGGATACATTTGAATGAAGAATTTGTGTATATTCCAAAGTTCATCTGCACTTGAACATACATATTCTCATGAAGATAGTGGATGGAGCAGCTCAGCCATGATCAAGGTTTCAGTGACTGCAGGACATATAGAATGATAGAAACTTTTTTGTGATTACTTTTGATTTAAGTGATCTTAGACAGGGATTCAGGTAAGATTTATCTAGACTAGAGCATCCATTTGTCGAAGACAATTCACCACTCTTCTGAGTGAAAGAAAGGGGGTGGTGAAAATTACGACAATTTGGAGATGAGGTCTGTGCTGTGCATTTAGAGACGACAAACAGCGTTGCAATATTTCACACTTTCTAGAATTTATTGTCTGCTAGAAACCTACTGCTGTTTCAAGATCAGTTGTTTAAAGTCACTTCAGTAAATATCAAATTTAAGTAACATTAATTATATGTTGCTGATTGTTTTATGTTCATTTCTACTGATTTAACCACAAAAGATTTTACAAACCCTGGACAAATCCAAAATCAAGAATGGGAACAATCTGTGTGCAAGGTAAATCTTATATTGTTGTGTTTAAATTGCCGTTTAAAATGTCAAACTTTTTTTTTATTTCTCTGGTAAACACCTAATACAGTGTTTATCGAGATACTGTGACTGAATTTCACTGTAAGTTGTGTGTCTGTAGAATGAAGTCCGATCTCAGCAAGTGAAGATGAAGAGGCAAAAAATGGGAAACAATGAACCTAGTACAGGTCTGTATCTTATGAAGGATCTCACACAATAGCTGCTTGTTTAATCACACATACTACATTTTTGACCTTTGCCAAGAGTTATTATAGAACAGAATAACTCATCTTCCGTAACGCCATCCTAGAAAATGAAATTGATTTTTAAAACTGTATTATTATCTTGCATTCATTTTAGTCTGATCATATTTGTATGTTCCCCTGTTTTATTTATTCAATCCCAATTCCTTTTCCAGAAGAGGTCAAAGTGTTCTCCATTTTGGCTGGAAAGACAAATAACTGTCACAAGGATTTTGTCACCCTGCTGAGAAACCAAATCGAGAATCTGAGGGAAGTTGGTACAGTGGACAAGAGTGACATTATTTTCGTTTTCTGTCCTATTGTTTCTCGAGCTGGAACTGACATTGATGACGCTCTGAACAAATCCAATTATTCCACAGGTTGTTTGATTATCATCTTCACACTATTTTACATTTTTAATTACATTTTTAAAGTTTTTAATTTACAGAATACTCTGCCTCAAGGTGATACATGTATAAGCATTTCAGAAGAAATTATCTTTTAAATTTGTCTATATCCTTAAACAGGTTCTAAGCTAACTGTTCTAGTGGTGCTTCATCACACGTTTGACCCAGAGAAAGTGGTCCCAGACAGCAGCAGATCTGTCAACAGGACAGACATACTCACAGTGGACTATCTGTTCTATGAGGATACAGGATTGCTGAAGTGTCAGAAGAATTCAGATTCCACTAACAAAGTTTTGAACTGGCTAATAAAGCAGGTATTTAACAAGATGCTCCAAAATATGACAAAATGTATCATTTGAAAAACCTCACTGTTTACTTGGTTTCATCATGTGCTCATTGTGCTCATGCTGTGATTATTCTTTACAGGGGAGTGAAAGAGGTGTCAAAATATGTCCACGTCAAAGTAGGTCAAATCCACTTTTTTATTAAATATAGTCTATATTATTTAAATTATGTCAAGTAAATTACACATTTTCTGCTTTAATGTGAAAAAATTGGAGGCTTATTTATAATTTCTGTTTTCTCTGCTGCATGTCCTCATGCTCTGTAATGCACCTTAAAAGTCTTTCTTATTTGAAACAGACGAAATACACCACAATATTTTTTCAAGCTGGTGGTCATCTTTCTCTCAGAGAAGACTGACATGACGAGGGTCAATACACGCCTGTCAGTCTGTCTGCCTTTGCTTGCTGCAATGTTTCATCTTCTGTATTACACAGACACAAATGTAATTTGTTTAACAAATGATTATTAGCTATTAAGTGCATAGAAATCACCTGGTTATTCTCTTCTGTGCATAGTGTTTCTTTCATTTTATGTGTGGAAGAACTGAATTCAAATAAAGGAGGCACACTCTCCATCTATAACGGCTTGTTTTTTTTCATAAATGAAATCAAATATAAAAACTTGCTGGTGAAGTCAAGCTGGGAGAAACAAAGCAATGCTTCATTTTCTGTATTATACAGAGACAAATGTCATTCATTTGTTCTTTGTACTCTCTTTTATTCAAATATTTTTGACAAATGATTAATGTTAAGTGTGCAAATAAGTGTGCAAATCATTTATGTGCTATGAATGATAATTTGAAGTAACTGTCCACTCTTTCGCTGTCATGTTTACTGATGAATTATATCGGTTTCAGCACCTCTGCCTGAAGACAAAGGGATATAAAACATTATTAAATCAATAAATATGGTGTATAAACTGAAATGTCTCACTTTATTTTTTGCTCATCAATGGAGCATTGTGACTCTGGACTTACCTGCAAATAATGTATTCAGAATTGATTTTCATTTACCTTTTGTTAATTTATGCTTTTTCACTTTTAATTTCCTTTTTTATTTTCCAGAGAGGAAAGCAGTAGAGTTACTTTACAGCTTTTGTTGATGCTTGTTAACTTAGGTGAACTTGCATTTCGTAAATTTATAATAAAAGAGAAAATGAAAATAATACAGACTGTCTTCTGAAAATAATACAAAAATATTGAGTGCACTTTTTAAGTCTGAGCAATTGTACTGTTAAAATCTCTGGAAGGTGGGCGTCTCAAACCCTTAATCAACGGTCAAAACCGAACAACACCGAAGTACTTCAGAAAGCCTTCAAAGTGAACACAAAACTATTAGACGTCTGTAGAAGCCCAAAGTCCTCAGTTAAAGCAAGAAAATAAAAACCATCCAAATTCTTGACAGTAGAGATTTTAAAATAGAAGGCGGTATGTTACACTGTTGCTAAATGTTAGCTATTAATCTTCTAAAAAAGCGACTTGGACACGTACTCTCTTTAGAAGAGACATATACAGGCCTATGTCTTCTCTTAAAAACGTCGACGTTATCTGTGAAGGGTTTTTATTATTATTATTTAAGGTATTTTAAAAGTGGACTGTAAATTATTCATTAGTGAATGGCCAAATATGTTCAAATACAGTACAATTTTTGTAGTTGAGTAAACAATTTAAGCACACCTGCAGATGGAAACAGTCACCAAAATGAAAACTCCACAGCACACTGATATATACAATCTGTATTTATGAATTAGTGCAGATATCAGTACATAAATGATTTAATGTCTCATTTCAGCTATACAAGTGATCTGCTCATTCCACTCATTTCTCCATCTCCATCATCATCCAAACTCAGTGCTTTGCTGAAGATTTAAACCCTTTTGATAAACATGCACAGTTGTTGCATAGAAATCACCTCTATATTCTCTTTCATGCAACTTAATAGTGTTTTTCTTTAATTTCATGTGTGAAACAACTGATGCCAAATAAAGGAGGGCAAACCCACACACTCCATTTTCTCCATTCTTTCAATAATGAATTCAAATATAAATACTTACTGGTGAGGTCAAGCTGGAGAGAAACAAAGCAAGGCTCAGCAAAGCAAAAACTGACCACGTGGTCTAAAAATCACAGACAAATATGTGGTTGTAGTGACCCTGTAGGTCAACATTTCTGGGTTTAAAAAAGGTAAATTGAAGAGTTCAAATAAAAATTATTTTAGCACTGCAATTCCTTTGCAACACTAACCTCATGTGGCAGCTTTAAGAAATGCAGGGATCATGTTTTTTTTCTCTAATACTCCAGATTGATGTTCAGGGAGAAATTGTGCTTTTTGCAGGCAGACCGTAGTCAAGGTCACTCTGTAACAAATGTTGGATATGTAGAAGAGACAAAAATGTAAGTAAAACAAGTCATAACATATCCGTTACTTTATGCTTTGGAAGGGGAGATTTGGTAAACTGGTTGTTTGGAGTGAAGGTGCTTCAGCAAAGGTTAGACAGAGACATACACAGCAACAATTTGGTAACAGACATTCATTCACCCTCAATCACATTTATCAGACACCGAGATACACAGTGCAAAACAAGTTTAGTCTCTAGTTATGCAGTTTCTATGACAATGATCAAAGACATATCCAATCAGTAGCAGATTTGACTCTAAGCCTGACTGCAGGGTGTGCGACTGTTTTCTGTTGTCATAAGGTATGTGTTCTGTGTTATGTGACAGCTACTCACTGTTTCTGAAAGCAAGCACACACAATCAGCTCAGCTTTTAAATCGCAGATCAAAGTTGCATGTTTTACTGGAGCTGATCAGGGGTCAAGTGTGTCTGTATCACGAAAACGAACAATCTGTCAATTAGTGTTGTATTCCACACCATTTAATCTCCATTTCAGAAATTGGTTTTAGTATGATGCTGATATTTGCTGTTGCATAGACAATGAGGCCAGTCAGAAGAACAAGTCTGAGCTAGATAGGAGAAGCTTGACCTCACCAAAGTGATTTACAGCTTAAATTGAAGCCTTAGGACCATCATTACAAATAAGTGGAAAAAACACCTTAAAAACACTAATTTATTTATTTTTTATTGTTTATTCTGATCTTTTTATTTTTATCACATCTGTGTAAATATAATTTGCACCCATATATTTGAACTATTTTAAGGGGAAAATCATTGTCTTTGTCACAGGAATTGCAACAGCTGTCAAGAGACATTTTCTTAACATTTATATTAAACACAAAACAGTCTCTGATGAGGGTTTTAATGGTGATTTCTTTTTACAAGTATCCTGATCTTTTGCCCTGGTCAAAACAAACAAACCGTAAACAGTAAAAGTTGCATTTCCGTATACAAGGGATCCTGGAAAAGGAGGCTAACGCACATATTTACCGTCTAAATTCAGCCAGGGGCACTTTAAACAACTCTGTTTAACTTGTTACATTTTCATAGGTTGATAAAAATTATTAATTTTTTTTTTTGTAATTAGACGCTGCAGCTCATAGAAGTAAATCTCGTTTACTAGTATATATACAAATATATATATATATACAGTCTTTTTCTTTATAGCATGACAAAGTCACAGACACCCTATTTTATGTGTACTAATCATTTTACAATCAAAGAGTGATGTAAGGGGGCAGAGATGATAAAAAGCAGCATATTTGTACACATACTGGGGTGTTTGATCGTACTTCCTCTTAGTTCTGGGAAGATTAACCTTGCACTTTAAATTTGTATCATGATAACCTAATAAATACGATCAATGAGGTTATACATAGTACATTTGATCTCCTTCTGGACGGAGCTGTATTCACACACACATACACACACACACTGCCACATTAAATTCACATATTGTGATCGAGACTCTTTATCGGGTGTAATTCGGACTGAATCACACTCACCACAGTACTGTGAAGCATCTCGCATGATTAAAACCATTACTACAAGCAGCAGGTGGAAGACTTGTGCGGCCTCGGGTGAGAGAATGGTATTCCATACCAAACATTTTCCCATGATGCACTGTGCGTGTTCGTGTGTATGGATGCCGATCAGGAGGAACACTGTCCCTCCTACCGCACCAGATTTCTCTCTGAAAGACTTCTCTGTCACTTTCTCTCTCTCGCACTCGCTTGGAAGTGCAGAGCAGCTAAAACAAGCGGCATCGGTTACTACGTACAGTATATTGCTTCGAGAAAACGTTTCTAAAATATTAAGAGGGCTATAGTCATCCTCAATAATTTAAAGTGCCTTTTCTGTGAGAGTCAAGCAGGGCGGCTGAACTGGCCTTCTGATGCTGGGATAAGTTCATATACTGTTCTTTTCATATTCTTTCACAGATGTTCTCTTCAACACATTGGCACACGCACACAGACACACATCGACACATTCAAGGGACAATTACGTCTGTCCTGAAATCAGGCTGTCAGGACAAACAGAGCAACAGAGACAGAGAAACGCAAGTCCTGTCTTATCTCTGGAAAGATTTTGTGATGGATGAGTAAATAAAGGTGTAGAAGGATGAGTCATTTGCTTTTTCCCGAAGTGCTGGAACCCCTGGAACCCCTGGAACCCCGGTCTCCTCGTTCGCCCCTCTCTCTCTCCCCTCGTTCTCCCCTCTCTCCTCTTCCACCTCTATCTCCATTCTCCTTCTCGGATGTGTCCCTCTTTTCTGAGCTTTTGTCCGATGCTTCTATTTTATCTGATCGGTCTGAACGCTCAGACTTCTCTGACCTCTCTGATCTCTCCGCCCCCTCGGATGGCTCCGCCCCTTCAGAGCGCTCCTTGCGCTCTGATTTGTCAGGGTCGGTGGAGGAGTTTGTGGCTTTCTCCCACTTGGCAATTTCCTCGATCTCCTTCAGGCTAGCATTGATGCTGTTGACCCAACCTTTCAGATCCTCCTGTGAGACAGAACACACACACACACACACTTGTAATATGGACGCAATAGGCAGAATCTTTACCAAACAATTTAACAACATTTTTTTTTCTTTTTTTCACTCAGGTGGGGCTTTGTCTGACATACCTCATCCTTAGCCAGGAAGATGTAGTCCCCTTCAGCAGTGGTCCTAAAAAACATTATAAACACATACATATATAAATAAAAAGTGTTAAAAGGGAAGGATCATACAGAAATAAGTGTTTTTGGCTTTGGCAAACAGTACACTGCAGAGAAAGAAGTCTCTTATGCTCACCAATGCTCATCAATTTAATTAGAAATACAGTAAAACAGTAATATTGTGAAATATTATTACATTTTTAAAAATTCCATTTTACTTTATTTTAAAATATAATTTATTCCTGTGATGGAAAAGCTGAATTTTCAGCAGCCATTACTCCAGTCTTCAGTGTCACATGATCCTTCAGAAATCATTCTGAAATGCTGATTTAGTGCTCAAGAAAGTTTTCTTATTATTAATGTTGAAAACAATTGTGCTGCTTAATATTTTTGTGGAAACGGTGATGCATTTTTTTCAAGATTCTTTGATGAATAGAAAGTTTAAAAAGGCAGTTATCTGAAATGTGAAAATACAAAGTAACATAATTCTACAAAGATTTCGGTCACGTTTGATCAATTTAATGCATCCTTGCTGAAGTGAGGCATTCATTTATTTATTTTTTAAAAGAAAAGGAAAAAGGCAATCCTTCATTATGTCCCACCCCATATCATATTGTTTCAAAAGGAAATAAATCAACAAAAACTGCAAAAAGCACAGGATTTTAATGGAACCTATACTTAAAATGCACTTCCTGCATGGTTGTCATTGTTTTTTGTAGCTTCGCAGGCAGTACGGTAGTCATTAAAGATCACAGTTAATTTTACCTGAGAATGAACACATTCTTCTTCTTTTTATATCCGTTGGTAGTGTCAAATTCGCAAATGGCCAAGTTAAGAAGTGGCTCATCATTGTAGGGTGTGGTTTTGTGGCGTGCGTCCTTATAGAAACCAATCTCCCCTTGTTTGAGCACACAGAACAGATTTACCCACGACTTGCTGCAGGAGGTGTAGAAAGTTAGGAATAACTTTGTGAGTTACTAGGCATCACCAAGGCATTTATTATTTCTATTAGCAGACAAATACACAAAGAACAGCATTTCTAATACACTATTGGGCCAAGACCACCACTGACAAATCCCCTCCAATATTAAAAATAGTGGTTGATCAGAATGTAGGTTTTAAATGACAGATTCATTAGTTCCCACAATCTTGAATATTCTTATTATATTTGAATGATGAACCTCAGTATGCCGTATACAACCCCAACTCTATACTGGATGTAGTATAAATTCAGTATGTAATGGTCCAGATCACTCTAAATACATCAAATTCAGTTAGCACTCACTCAATAGTTATTCACCATGCTATTTTCCATGATGTACATCAATTACCAGAATGTAATCTCTAACTTGTAAAATGGCAGGGTAAGTCATGCAGCAACAATGTAATATACAACTTATGTAATTTATGCTGTGCATAATGTGTTTGTATACTATCTAGCAATGCATGCTATTCTGAACACAGTATTATTTGTGGATAGCATTAGCATAATTAGCTATTAGCTTGGTAATAGGATTGCTAGTGTATTAGCAGTAGCAACGAAAAGCATTTAGACTATTCATAATAAGATTATAGTGATCAGTGGAAAAAATCATGAAAAAAAGTCAATAGAGATCATGTCAGGACATTGCAATCAGTTACTAGCAGCTAGTAAGAAGCACACCTGTTTGGGCTTCTCTCTTTCCCCTCCTCTTCATGTTTCCTGTACAGGAAGCCCTCATGATGGACGGTGTGGGTAGGAGGGTGAGGTGTGGATGGGACGCTCTGAGCCGGTGCAGAACGGGACCGCCGTGGCTCCTCGGGTTCTTTTGGACGAGGTCTTCGTCGTGGTTTGGGGCGGTCTCGAGCTCGAGGGCGATCCAGACGGCTCACTGGTGCAGAGAGGCTGCTGGGTGGTCTGTATGCCTCTCCCTTCGCCTGAAAAATATTCTTTGTGAATGTATGATGCAGAATTGTTTTATTATAAGAAAACAAAAAACTGAACTATATAAAAAAAAAACTAAATGGGTGTATATGGAAATTAGGTGTGTTGTGCCTCACATTCTCACATTCTCAAGTGCTGTATCTTCCATCTGTAATTAAAAATATATGAATACTGTACCACACCTCCATTTATATCTGCATACAGCAAAGTCAAAGTCTGCATAAGATCAATCTTACCTGAACAATAAAACATAAAGAGATACTTAAGAGTCTGAGCTGCTGACTAAAATGTTTAGGGGGCAGTCCCAAGTTTCAGAGGATGCAAGGTGACCCAGAAAGTGGAGAATTACTGAGATCACAATTCTGCTCTATCACTATTGTGCTCTTGAGCAAGACACCGAACCAAGATACTCCAGAGGCACTGTACCTGCAGTAAGACTACTCTTATTTCTCTTTGGATGGCACAAATGGTAGAAAAATCCTCAACCTTTAAATCAGCCGTGTGTGTGGACTGATTTTCTGGAAAAAGAGAATCACCTGAACATACACTACTGCTTAAAAGTTTGGGGTCATTACGATTCTTTTTTCTTTTGAAAAGTAATAACTTTATTTAAAAAAAGAAACAGTTAAGATCTTACATTGGTACAAAAAATATATATTTCAAATAAATGCTGTTCTTTTGAACTTTCTTGAGCACTAAATCAGCATATTACAAGGATTTCTGAAGGATTATGTGACACTGAAGACTAATGGCTACTGAAAATATATTTAAATAGAAAAATGTTTTCTTTTTTTTAAATTGTAATAATATTTCACAATGTTACAGTTTTTACTGTATTTTTATCAAATAGCCTTAGTGAGCATAAGAGTTCAATTCTACCGACCCCAAACCTTTGAACAGTGGAGTATTTCTAATTGTGATGATGATGCATTAAAATAGTGAGGGGGAATATGATGCATGATGTGAATTAAATCTATGACAAATATTAAATTCCAGTACAGACACGCCACATACATGGCAAGCTTCTCTCTCCTGCACTTGCTCAACAATCTCAGCCATAGTGGAACGCTTCTCCCTAAAAAACAAAAAGATGAGAAAGCCAACTAAGTTAGATACTCATATACAGATAAGAACACACACACACACACTTGTTGTTTTATCATGGCAGGGACTTTGACTTCAGTTTTTATATTGAGCTATTTATATTTTCTACACTCAAAACTTTGCTTTATTATTATTTTTATACTATTATTAATGTTTAATTAGGTTTTGCTTTTATATTTTCAGTTTTAATTTAATTTGCCTTTTAATTTTTTATATGTCTATTTAGCTTTATTTTTATTTCAGTTTTAATTTTAGTAATTTTAGCACTTCACCTTTTTTATTTCAGTTAGTTGCCACGGCAACTATTCTAATTTTGGTTTAGATTTTTAATCTTAAATTTTTATTTTATTTTAATTATTTCAATGAATGAAAATTATATTTTATCGTTTTAAATTAACAACCGCAAAACGTGGGGATCTTTAACACTTACCCGAACCCTAAATGTAACCCTAAATGCAAACATTTTGGGTTTTTAGAATAAAAATTTCCTTTACCAAATTTATGAGTTATTTTTTACCTCTAAGGCATCTCAGAAAGGATGTTTTGTTCCCAAAATATAGCTAAGCAAACACATATACAGAAGCACTCACCCGGATGGTCTCTTGTCAGACGGCTCTTTCCCAGATTCTGCATCGCTGGAGTCATGTTTCTGAACTCTCTGCCTACCGCTGCCCTCCTGCTCACTGGACGACTGTCTCTCCATTCTTCGACGGTAGCGTTCCTGCCTAACAATCAGCGGGAGCTCGTTAAGTCGTGCCTGGATCTCCTGCTCGCTGGAGGTCTGTCGGCCAAGCCGGTACTCTCTCTCTCGCCTCAAGTGATCCATCTGCGGGTCAGATCGGCTCCCGCGGGGGTCTCTCTGTAAACGGCTGTGGATCATCTCCAGGGAGGGGTCCAGGCCCATAGGAGGAGCTGGCATGTTTGCTCCTCCACCAGCGAGCTGGGCTCGGTGCGCCTCCAGTAAAGGTGGAACAGCTTTGTGAATGTGGTTGATTTTGGGCTGAAGGCAGTCAGCTTTCAGGTGCTGCCAAGCATATCCCATTTTGGGCTCAACCCCTACCCCCACAGCACCTAAATGGTTCAGGTTGTGGTAGCTGGAGTTGTCCTCTCCTAAAACACCCTGTTGGTTTAGTCCAGTGTAGCTGGAGCTGTTCACACCCAAGACACCAACTTGTTGGTTTAACCCTTGATAGCTGGAATTATCCAACCCTGAAACACCCTGTTGTTTTAGCCCATGGTACGAAAGACCCTCTGCCACAACCCCTGATGGCTGGTTTAGCCCATGGTAGGAGGAGCCATTCATGACAGGCGTGTAGGGGTTCAGGGTGGACCCGAGCCGTTGAGTGAGTGTGTTCACCACTGTGTGTTCTGTGGCGTACATGAGGTCCGGCCCGGGCTTGGACTCCAGTAGTGAGTCCTGAAGTGGGTTACGGAAGAGAGAGGAGGACGAAGACGAAGAAGAGGAGCTGGGCACAAGACAAGAGAGAGGGAACATCTGCCTGCTGAGGAGAGAGGAGGTAGAAGGTGGCTTGTTCAGTTCCTCCTTCATCTTCTCTGCCTGCAGATGGAGGAGAGAGAGAAAGTTACACAAAGATCTTTTAGTTCTCAGATTTCTGTTATTTATATGCAGGGCCAGTGCCACGTCAACCAGACTGTCCTGCCCCCTCAGTCAAAATGAATGTGAAAAGGGATTTTAATGGTGAAACAGAAAATAAATTACAATTGCCAGGTGCATTTGTTTTGTAGCATTAAGTCATATGATGTTGCTAAAAAGAGCTAGTCGTGTCCATTTTTGGAAGACCAAACAAAGTAGTTTCGCTTTCACAACGAAACACACAGCGTCACACACGGCGACCTAGAGTGAGCTGCAGCCGGCGGGCTAGAGTGAGCTGCAGCCGGCGGATTCGACGAAGGAGCAGCCGGCGGGCTTGCGGCAACCACATGTGACGACCCCGGGCTGGACTCCGCTTCGTCCACGGTGAAAGCCGATCTGGCGATCCACAGCACGTTGATGTATTTGTTGTATAATTTGATGTATAAGTTGATGTATTTCCTCAGCGACCAGTCAAAGAGAAAGGAAAAATTGAAAGCGCATCATATGACCCCTTTAATATTAGGTTACTGCTTAGCAAATTTTTTCACAATATCACATTTTGATTGGCACATATATCTCATTAATCTATGTTACATTGAAATTCCCGAGCCATGAAGAATGCAGATTTACTGAGTATGTTAATGGTATGATTACAATTGTTTTATCACGTTCAGTGAACTATTTAGTTTATTTTACTATATTGTTATTGATAGTCACCATTTGCAGTTCTGGCTGTTCTCACTTACCATTATGGTCAATAAGTGTGTTACATTACTGAAATGGTCCCAGGGAACGTGTGTTTTATAGTAAAGTAGACACAATTATTTATATTTGGTAGTAGTAGTATCATGGTAACTTGTCTGTATTCATGGTAAAACTGCTGAAATTGTGTATCTAAGACATTTATATCTGGTGTCTAAAACATGTTTATATAACAGATATCAAGTCAAATATTTGAATATGTTGGCCTTGGCGATTTTTATTTTTAATATTAATAATATTTAATATTATTCAATGCTTTGCTACTGTGAGTTGTTCAGTAGCTTTTAGTTTCATAGTTGTAGTAACAACAGGTTTGTTTATAACTGACAAATACATGAATGGGCCACTTCATATAGCTGGGGATATTCTGCGTTATGTCATCACCCCCCTTTCGTTACTTCTGACCCTCTTCAGTGTTGTGCTGGTGCTGACTCTGTTTATACATAAATCTTTGATTCCATAATGACCTGTCGTAATGAGTTGAAATGATCCTTCCATGTGGACGCGGCCTTCCGGAACGCTTCATGTCGGCGAATCAGCTCCTCCACCTCATCTGTCCCACCCCCTTCCTCACGAGTATTTGGAGTGATTGGTTCCTTGATTGTGAGCCAGGACTGCTCCACCGATCCCAGCTGGGTAGACTGCAGCCTCTGCTGGGCTGAAGGGCACAAATAAAGCTTTTAGATAACTCTGAGGAAGGATCAGATTGGCAGACTTTTAACATGACATTACAACAATGTCATCACTGACCTTGCTGAAGCTTCTCCCAGTGCTGTTCCCATCGCTCATTCAGTTCTTTCTGCTTTGCCATGATATACTCCAGCTTTTCCTTTACCTGGTTCAGAGGGTATGTAATCATTTATGAGCAGAACACTGACGGCAAATGATCCATGTTCAATGCAAAACACAAAAGTGCATGCAATGCAAAAGTGCGGAACGGAAGAGAAACAAAATTTAAATCCTTATACCTCTACACTACTGTTCAAAAGTCTGGGGTCAGTATTTATTGATTTTGGAAAGAAATTAATACTTTTATTTAATAAGGACACATATTGAACGTAAAGACATTTACAATGTTACACTACATTTCTATTTCAAATAAATTCTGTTCTTTAGAACTTTCTGTTCATCAAAGAATCCTGAAAAAAAGACGTGATTTCCACAAAAACATCTAAATATCTTTTTTTTTAAATAATATAAATAATATAATTTTTTTGAATAATATTCCACAATATAAAATTCTTTTGTATATTTGATCAAACCCTTGGTGAGCATGACAGGCTTCTTTTTAAAAAAATCTTACAAACCCCAAACCTTTGACTGGTATTGTGTGTCAAATGTTTTAATAAAAATCAGCCTCTGTAACATTAACATTAAGCTCACATAAACCCATAATCCATATAAAGGCAAAAGACATGAGCCTGGTCATTTGTGTTTTTGGAAAATGCCTTTATTAAGATTTGATGCAGTTTGCATTATAAATGTTGACAAATCCAGGTTTGAGTTAATTTTACCAGGTTAACTTTAGCTCCATGTATATGTTTGCACATTTAAAGGTGTGCACATAGAGGGTTCAGCGTTTGAGTATGTGTGTACCTCTTCAGCTGCAGGGTTGCGTGCAGCGAGCAGCATCTTTCCCATCTCCACGCAATGCACAAAGTTCTTGCTCTTGTTATCTATCTTACTCTTCAGATTCTGATGTTGGGACATCATGCCCTCCAGCACAGAGAGGTCCCTGACACGTACACAAGGACCCGCCCGACACCAAAACCCACGCCCAGACACAAACAAGAAACACGCACACACATTACCCTGATGCACATTGTCTACTGTAATTGGTTTAAATCCAATTGTATATTCAGGATAGTTCAGATGGTTCTATAATTGATCTGGTACCTGGCATCGTCAGTTGAGCCAATCTGTCCCATTATTCCATCCATCCACATGCTCAATTCCCGCACCACAGCGAAGAACTGGATCTTATCGGTTACTGTGGTAACCTGTACACGGCTGCCCTCACATGCAACAAGGAGCTCTTTCCAGGCCTGCATCACTTCCTGCTCACGGGAAAAAATGGCATCTGCCTTCTCCCCGGCATAAATCGCACGCAGCTGAGCTGCGTTTTCTTGTAGTTGGCGCACCTGAAGTAAAGGTAAAAGCAATGGTAAAATTCCTTGTCTCTATTTACTGACACTTGGGGGTATCTAAAAATATTGTCACATACAAGGTTATTTGTTATATACCAAATGCTTTTTTATTAATACGTTTAATAAAACTATTAAAACTACTTCAAATTAGCCTATTTAAATTTAATTTAATTAACAGCTACTTGTTTATCTCTTAACTCATTCTGGTTGGTATTTTATAGAAGCTTGTTTCAGCCATGGGACAGAAAAATAAAAAAGGTAATTGCGACTTTTTATCTCACAAATCTTCCTCTTGCAATTCTAATACACTCAGAATTGTAAGATATAAACTAAGAATTGTGAGATATAAACTCACAATTGAAGAAGAAAAGTGTGAATTGTCAGAATCAGAATCAGAAAGAGCTTTATTGCCAGGTATGTTTACACATACAAGGAATTTGTTTTGGTGACAGAAGCTTCCACAGCGCAAACAGAATGACAGTGACAAGACACTGATAATAAAAAGAATAAAAATAGGATAAGTAAATAGGAAATAACAATATTCAAAAAATATTTTTAAAAATACACAATATACAAAGTAGACAGATGGTTTAGATATATTTACAATAGATTTGTGTGTACAGGTGTGTTATGTACAAATGCAAGGAAATGTAAAAAGAGATATGTGTGTTAAATAAATAAATAAATAAATAAATGTATAAGTAGTGTTGTCTATTACATGTTTATTGCCAAGTTAACTCTTCATGAGATGGATTGCCTGAGGGAATTCTTATGCCTGGCCGTCTTGGTGCTCAGTGCTCTGTAGCGCCGACCAGACAGCAACAGTTCAAAGAGGAAGTGGGCTGGGTATAAGGGTCCAAAATGATTTTGCCAGCTCTTTTACTCACTCTGGATGAGTACAGTTCTTGGAGAGTAGGGTAGGTTGTACTAGTGATTCGCTCAGCAGTCCGGACTATCCGCAGCAATCTTCTAAGGTCTGATTTGATAGCTGAGCTGAACCAGACAGTTATAGAAGTGCAGAGGACGGATTCAGTGACTGCAGAGTAGAACTGTATCAGCAGCTCCTGTGGCAGGTTGAACTTCCTCAGCTGGCAAAGGAAGTACAGCCTCTGCTGGGCCTTCTTGACAATGGAGTCTATGTGGAACTTCCACTTCAGGTACTGAGAGATGGTGGTGCCCAGGACTTGAATGACTCCACTGTTGTTACAGTGCTGTCCATGATGGTGAGTGGGGGGAGTGCAGGAGGGTTCCTCCTAAAGTCCACTATCATCTCCACTGTTTTGAGTGTGTTCAGCTCCAGGTTATTATAACCGCACCAGACAGCCAACTCTTTAACCTCCTTTCTGTAAGCAGACTCATCTCAGTCCTGGATGAGGCCGATAAGTGTGGTGTCATCTGCAAACTTCAGGAGCTTGACAGAGGGGTCTTTAGAGGTGCAGTCGTTGGTGTACAAGGAGAAGAGCAGTGGGGAGAGAACACATCCCTGGGGCCAGCCAGTGCTGATGGTGTGGGTGCTGGATGAGAATTTTCCCAGCCTTATTGGATGCTGCCTGTCTGTCAGGAAGCTGGTGATCCAATGGCAGATGGAGGTGGGTACAGAGAGCTGAGTTAATTTGGACAGGAGGAGGTTTAGGATGATAGTGTTTAAGGTCGAGCTGAAGTCCAAAAACAGGATCCTCACATAAGTCCCTGGTCTGTCCAGATGTTGTAAGATAAAATGCAGTCCCATGTTGACTGCATCAGCTACAGACCTGTTTGCTCGGTAAGCAAACTGCAGGGGGTCCAGCAAGGGTCCAGTGATGTCCTTCAGGTGGGCCAGCACCAGTCTTTCAAATGACTTCATGACCACAGACGTTAAAGCCACAGGTCTGTAGTCATTTAGTCCTGTAATTTTGGGTTTCTTTGGGATGGGGATGATGGTGGAGCGTTTTAAGCAGGAAGAGACTTCGCACAGCTCCAGTGATCTGTTGAAGATCTGTGTGAAGATGGGGGCCAGCCGGTCAGCACAGGTTTTTAGACAGACTGGTGTAACACAGTCTGGGCCAGGTGCTGTTTTTCTCTTCTGTTTCCGGAAGACCTGACACACATCCCTTTCATAGACCTGAAGTGCAGGAAGGGGGAGAGGGGGGTTGCTGGAGGTGTTAATAGATCCATGGAGAGAAGGTCAGAATGGGTGTGGGGTGTGAGACAGGGTTTTTCAAACCTGCAATAAAACTCATTCAAATCGTTGACCAGTTGTTGATTCTCCACAGTGCTGGGGGATGGTGTCTTGTAGTTGGTGATGTCTTTCAGTCCTTTCCACACTGATGCATAAACTGACAATTGCGAGAAAAGGAGTCAGAATTGCAAGATAAAAAGTAATGATTATGTTTTTTTATTATTTTATCCCGTGGCAGAAAAAAAAAAAAAAACAGAAATGCAACATTTCAGAAGAATTCAGAAAAAAAGTTCAAATTGCCAGACATAAACTCAGAATTTAGAGGGGGGAAAAAAGACTTGCGAGATGTAAACTTAGAATTCTGAAGAAAAAAATTCATAATTGCGAGATGTAAACTTGCAATTACAAGAAAAAAGTCTGAATTGTGAGATAAAAAGTAAGCAATTTACCTTTTTTATTTTTTTATTCCATGGCAGAAACAAGCTTCCATAGTATTCGGCACTGTGTGATGGTTGTAACTGTGTTTCTGAGTGTTATTGTGATCCTGAACTGAAATGGGAACCACCCCTTGCTGGGTCAGGAGGATGAACCAGCCTAAGCACTTATTTATCGTGGCTGCTCCACCTGGGCAGAACAGGTGTTGTTGTGTTTTTTGTTTTTTTGTGTGTGTGCGTGTGTGTGTGTTAGTGTCAGTCTTACCTGTGATACCAGCAGCTGCAGGGAGTGCTCAAAAGAGTGCAGGAGTCTCTGCAGTGTGCCAGGGTTGGCTGAGCTCACCTGACATGACCTCACCTCTGGTAGTTGTCTCATCTTTCCCTCGATCTGGACCAGCACCTACAAAACACAAACACAGCCACATTGATGATTCCTCATATTGCAATCAACTGTGAATGTGTTAAAATACATGTTTTATGGCTGTATGTGTGTTTGTATACCTCCTGACAGTCGGTGAAGAACTTGTGTAGCTGGTACGAGGCTGCAAGCATCTGCGATCTGGTCTCCATGAGCTCTAGAAGATCCGCCCAGGACTCATTCAGCCCATCTTTCCATTCTGCAATGGTGGCAGCATCAGAGTGACTGCAGTCAATCATCTCATTCACCATCTTATTGACTGAATCCATCTGCTTCTGGCCGACTGCACGTGTCTCAGTCGAGAATTGAGTAAAGCTGCTCTGCAGAGCCTAGGAAAATTAAACAGCACAAAAACAACATGTCAGATGAGTTCACAGAAGCATTTAGTAAAACAGAAGGTTCAACATGGCAAAACAATAGCACGGGACTTGGTTTTATCCATTTGACGCATTAAATGTGGTATCGACAGTTTAGAAGACTTTAGAAATTATGCATGTCAATGTAATGAAAAGGGTGATTAATAAAGTACACAGGGTACTGCATTGATGTCGGTATACTGCATCCTGAGTTAGACACACTTTACAGTGTGTGTGTGTGTGAGTGTGAGACGGTGATACCGTGACGTGCTCCAGGTCCTGGCCGAGTTCAGTGGAGCTGGCGACAGCCTCCCTCTCAGAGATCCATTTCTCCAGTGCCTCCACCTCTCGCTTCAGCTGATACAACCAGTATTGCTGCTCCAGCTTTGTTTTCCTCTGTTCCACCAGGTCTTTTAGAGATACATATAGCCGGTCTATATGAGCCTGCTGTTTGGTAATTTGCTCACTGAGGGAAAGAAAGGAGCAAGAGAAAGAAAGAGACAGACAGCAGATAAACTAATTCTGGTTACACTCCGTTACATCAAATACCCAAATTTTGGGGTCAGATTTTTTAAAGATGTCACTTATGCCCACTAAGGGTGCATTTATTTGATCAAAAACACAGTAAAAACAGTGGCATTGTGAAATGTTACCACAATTTAAAATAACTATTTTCTATTTTAAAATGTAATTAATTCCTGTGGAAAGCTGAATTTTCAGAAGCCAATACTCCTGTCCTCTGTGTCACATGATTCTTCAGAAATCATTTAGGGTTTTTTGCGGAGTGCCTGATTTGGATGCAGTGTTAGTCACACATCTTTATTTACCTGTCTGGATGTCCCAGCTCAAGCATGCGACGACACTGCTGGGACAGTGAGCTCACTGTCTCTGCATAATTCTCCACTGTTTGCTCTAAGGCCAACTGCTCTTTTAGTAACCTAAGAGTGCTGGCCTCGTCCTACAGACAAAGAGGAGAGAGAGTGAAAGAATAAATCTTGGTTTACAAAGTGAAAGGCAAGCAGACCACATCTTATTGACCACAGTTTACAACCCTACTATAATCTCTATTAAGAAGACTTTTAATAAACACACGTAAAGACGTCAGTGTATTAACATACTGTAATACATTAACCCAACATTCCTGAGTATTGTTGTATAAATAAATGGTGTCATTTAAGTTATAGATGGATTGAGTTTTTGGTACAGTACATACATTTCCTTTCTCCTCATTGAGGACCTGAAGTTTCTGTCCACTGAGCCAAGATTCCGCCTTCGCTGCCTGGGTGTAGTACTGTTGGGCGTGGTTCACGGCATCTAGCATCACTGTGCGACGTTCCATCTCTACCTGAAGCACCTCCCACAGCTGCCTCACATGCCACGCCCCCTCCCGCACAAGCTCCACCTCTGGGGTCCGCAGGGCAGCAACGGCCTCCGCCCTTTCCAGCACCTCCTCGACCCGCCCCCTCTGAGCCTGTATCTCCATCTGCAGCGCCTGCATGTCCAATCATACACACAAGTGAGCTGTCAGTCAAAGCTCTCTGGTCAATCAAAATACATCACTGGAATCAGAAGCCATGAGAACCAGGCTATCAAACACAGGGCAGCTAAATTAAATATCCTCAGGCTTAAACCTCAGTTGTATCCAGAAATCTACAATAAGACTAATGGAATATCAAACAACGACAGGTAATTAATAATGAATTAATAGTTGGCTTTTTACACTTTCTTAAAGGGGATGTCGGATGACCATTTTCCACAAGTTGGTATGATTCTTTAGGGTCTTCATGAAATGTCTGTAACATCCTTTGGTTAAAATTCCTCAGTGGTCGTGTAAAACAACACCCTTTTTATCTTGTCATTAACAGCTCTATTGGTGCACGTCTCTTTAAATGCTAATGAGTAGTGAATGGATTATTATCATTGTATCATTAGTTGTGTCCACACACTGCTAAGACACATTATATGCAAACACCATGTAAAAGTGAATTTTGCATCCAATGTCCCCTTTAAAACAGTATAAAAACTAAAACCAACTATACATCAAAACAAAAACTATATAGACATATTAAAAAAAATGACAAAAACACAAAAGTACTAAAACTTAAACTAAAATTAAAATAGAAAACATAAAATATAAACATTCAGGTTTACACCAAGAATGATTAAAAAACAGGCTGAATGAATTGAATGACAGACTCCAAAAGGCATTTGTATCATATTTGGCTCTTGACCTATAATAAAGCACTGAGATACATCAATTCCCAGACCTCTCATTTGCTCTGCTCCCTCTGTCTTTTATAGTCTTATAGTTGACAGATGTTGGCAGGAAATATCCTCTTACATCATTTTATGAATGTACAAATAACATACAAGAACATACAATGTAGAAGTTACATCAGATGAGTTATATTATATCTTTGATGCATCTGGAGTCCCAAAACAATACAAAACCTTCATCGTCTCAGTGCAAAGTCATGTGATCAATGCTAACCTTTCAAATTGATTAGATGGACACTTTCTCCCAAAAAATGTGGGTAGGTGGACATATGAAAACCTGACTAAGGTGATAGAAATTTTGTGTGCATGCTATGCCATTCATAATGACTTTAGCATTAAAACTAAAGCTGTTAATTTAACACATTAATTTAATGTGACTAACTGTAAAAAGGAAGCATATCCCACTGATTTTTTTTTATTCTTTACCACAGAAACACCACTGCCTGCCTGAGAATGTACTAGAATCCTATATCAGAGTTTAGAAAAGGATACAATAGTTTTTCTATCAACAGGTTTGTGACTCTCACCTTATGGTTCATGATTAAATGTTGGGCACTCTGCAGATTGGTCCCATATTCTGTAGATGAGGCCAAAAGTAACCGATCCTGAATCCATACCTAAAGAAGCCAAAATTCAGAAACAGAGGGCTTTAGGTAAAGTACATAAATGAGTGTGATATTTTCTGAAAAACACTGTGGTGCTTGCACATGCAAAAATCACAGACTGAAATTGTGTGTTTCAGAGTGGCACTTAATTCTTTTACACATGAGCAGCTCATGATCCTGTGTTCTCAGTGGCTCAGAGTGGCTCAGTTCACAGTATTTGCTTCTCCATACAAACTCATCTCTTAATTTAACTCATCTCAGGATGTGCTGTGAGTTCAGGTCACTTATAAAGTGCATTTACGCCAACTATCTTCCCAAACTAGTAAAGAAAAGTGCTTACAAACTGGCTGCTGTCAACAAAAGAGCTTAACAAAATAGCTCCCTGTGGTTTCCAACAGAATAAAAGCTTGATAGTTTCAAGATTAAAAATGAAGAAATTAAAAAAGCCATAAATATGAGTATTGTACTTTTACAGTTGTACTTTAAAGGGGTGGTTCATTGCGATTTCACTTTTTTAACGTTAGTTAGTGTGTAATGTTGCTGTTTGAGCATAAACAACATCTGCAAAGTTACGAAGCTGAAAGTTCAATGCAAACGGAGATATCGTCTTTTAAAATTCTGGCAGTTTAATGCCTACAAAA
>NW_015631049.1:264131-264211 GCF_001515625.1 Sinocyclocheilus rhinocerous | reverse complement strand
TCATATATGACATATATGAATCGCGATTCTGTCTTCTAACGATTCTAATGGATTCACAAGTTTCAAAATCAAGCAGCGGT
>NW_015631049.1:260955-263863 GCF_001515625.1 Sinocyclocheilus rhinocerous | reverse complement strand
TTAATTTTACTTGTGATGTTTTCTATATGGGATGATTAGCCTAATCCTCATGAACACATGACGCTGGCACGTGGTATCAGACATGAACTATACATAATGCGAACAAGAGTCTAATGGATTCACAAGTTTCAAAATCAATGTTCTAAAGCAGCGGTTCTCAATCCTGTTCCTCGTGTCCCTCTGCTCTGCACACGCTCGCTCTCTCTCTCTCAGCTCAGCTCAGCTCCAGCGATGAACTGTTACAATTATACACTTATTTTCACATAGCTACAGGGACGCTGGAAGTAGGGGTGCTGAGGGGGCTGCAGCACCCCCTGTTTTCACATGGTTGCAAATGCAACGCCAAGCACCCAACACGGACACACACAGCACCCCCAACCGAAAACATCTTCCCGCGCCCCTGCATAGCTATGAGAAGCGTTAAACAGTTGCCGTACTGTATTAAAGCTTTAATCAGAATAAAACTATATTAAAAGCTAACATAAGCAGTAGCATTTACAGATAACAGCGTACCTAAAAGTATGAGACAACAACAAACAAAAAACATAGGCCTACCATTAAAAGCCGTGCTTGCACAGGTTCTGCACGATCCTCTTCAATAATATCCTCTGCTTCTCAATCGAGCTCAAACTGATAAGCGATATTAACGACGCCTTTGTTTACAAAACAACTGGAGCACATGCCGCTGAGGAGAGGGGCGGGACGATTAGACGCACACTAGAGGCGGTTTAGCCAATCACAACACACTGGGCTAGCTAACCAATCAGAGCCCATCGCCTATTTCTGAGGGAGGGGCTTCATAAAAGCAGGAAATTGATGAGAGCGTTTCTCAGAGAAGGGACAGAGCGGTGTGGAATAAAGGTAAATTATTTGAAAAATAATGCGTTTTTAAAAAAACGAAGCATTAACACATGTTAGACTGCAGCCCATAAACACAATCAAGCCTAGAAAAAACCACTGAACCACCCCTTTAAAACAAAATTTTTTTTTTTTTTTAAATAATCTGCTTTTTTAATTTTATAGTGAAATATTATGTTAGTAATATTTATATTTTACATTTATATTTAATATTTTATGTAATAATAATCATTACTACTATGATTAATATTATTATATATTTATATTGATATATAATCACAACATTTTTGGCCAAATTTTGCAACCCTACAAACACAGCAAATCTGGAGCTTTTTTAAAATCACATTTTAGTTCGAAATCACAACTTTTATCAGAAAAATTGCTATTAGTTTTTTCTCAGATCATGTTCTGAGTATTTATAGCATGTCTTTATGCAATTGCTAGGAATTGATAGTTGGCTGCTAACATTCTTTGGAGTTACTAAGTGAATGGATTGGTATGCTGTACTGGGTTGTTGATCTCACCCCAACATTATATGATATTCTGGTTCCTAAGTATGGTTTGGGTCCCTTAAGTGAAAGTGATTTTTTCACCATTTTCATTGTTCTTCTATTACTTAAAAAATGAATAACTTCACTCTTCAACAAGCAGTACCATTTTAGATATGCATCATGTCCACAGTGCAATATGTGCAAAATGTAATGGTTGGTTGCCTTAGGAAGCATCACCAACTATATATAAAAAAAAAAAAGAAAGAGACACTTACAATCTCATCCTCCAGGTCCTGGGTGACTTGGTGCATTTCTTTTGAGGCAAGAAGGATCCGCCTCCTTTCCTTCAAAGGCTCAATAAGACGCACGATTCGGGTCTCCGTCATTCCTCCTTGCTCTTCTCCTTCTGGTCTCCGGTGATCAGCACCAGCCCTGACTTCACCAACACCTTGATAAAGCTGCATCTGGGCTTCCATTGACTAAGAGACGAAGATAAAGTGAGTTTACAAACGGATTTGAAATGATCCAAATCAAGAAAAAATGTTCAGTGGCTGTTGCTGGTCTCACTTTTATCCTCTGGAGTTGCTGGCTGAAAGTGGGGCGGGGCTGAAGGAGGGTGGGTTGGGTGCTGTGGGTGGAGCCTAGTGTGGACGGCTGCTCCTGTATGGCATTGAGATGCTGGTCCAGGTCGCTGAGGGTGTTTGAGGGCAGGTCGTTAGTGCGGTGGTTCTGAGTTTCAAACAGCTGGCGGGCCTTGACTTTGGTGGTGTTCTCCAGGTGAGACCAGCACTCTCTGATTTCCTTCAACTTCATCTCCACCACCGATCGCAACTCGGGCTGTTCATGGATCAGCTCCTCACCCTCCTACACATACAAATGTAACATAATCCGTGTATGTGTTACTGCTCTGATCCTCAAACTTCATCCTTGCCAGTTTATGCCTGTGTGTGTATGAGAAAGAACAGAGAAAAACAGGAAAAAGAGGATGTCTGGATGGAGAACAAAAAGATGAAGAAGAAAAAGATGAGACTGAAGGTGGCAATTAAAATCTGTGACAGATAGATGGTTTTAGCTGGATGCTAAATTATTCTGACTGGTTGTTAAGCATTGCTAGGGTGTTGTAGCTGGTTACTAGGCATTGTTAGATGTCTTAGCTGGCTGCTAGAATTTTCTAGCATTGCTAAGGCAATGTGGCTGTTTGTTAGGGTGTTTGAGCCAGTTGCTAGGGAGTTTTAACCCTTCCAAGGTGTTCTAGCCATAGATATGTATATGTAGATGTCTTATTAGCTGCTGTTTCTACTGGCTGCTATACGTAAGCCATCTGCCATATTGTCCGTCAACACTCGAGAGCAAGCTGGCTGTGCATCTGCAAATATGCATATATGAATATATATATATATATGCAACAGAATTCAACAGATTATTTTGCTAAACTAACACTATACAACAAGACAAAGCTGTTAGTTAACATTAAAAACTCACCATCGTTTAAAAACCTGTAATGTTGTCTTAATTCCCGTGAAAGTTTATCCCATTTCTTCAGGAAGGTAAATTTCTGT
>NW_015631049.1:251264-260812 GCF_001515625.1 Sinocyclocheilus rhinocerous | reverse complement strand
ACACACACACACACACACACACACACACACATATATATATATATATATATATATATAATTATAAACGCACACACACTCACTGTCTCTCGCTCTCTCTCTCTGTATCAGTGTGTAAAGCTTCATTCTTCCCTGCAGAACCACATGAAATCTAATCAACTCCTCATTCTCTTTTCAAAACAATATTCATCCCACTTTCCGTCACAGAGCTGTCACTGTGTGTGTGAACAAGTGTGCGTGTCCATACGTGTGTGCATTTGTGTTTCATAATGCAGTGCAGAATTTCTCCTTTTGGCACAAGTCGTCTGCTCCCCTGTACTGCGGAGAGGGAAATAGTGTGTGAGAGAAGGAGAGAGAGAAACAGATGGAGAAACAAAGAGAAAACAGAGAAAGGAACAGGAAAAAAGGGGATGCTTGGATGGAAAACAAAAAGATGGAGAAGAAGATGAAACTGAAGGTGGAAATTAAAATCTATGACAGATAGATGGATGCTGAAGTATTCTGACTGGTTGTTAAGCATTGCTAGGGTGTTCTAGCTGGTTGCTAGGCATTGTTAGATGTCTTAGCTGGCTGCTAGAATTTTCTGAAAGCGATCTGGCTGTTTGTGCCAGTTGCTAAGGAGTTCAAACCATTCCAAGGGTGTTCCAGCCATAGTTATGTATATGTAGATGTCTTATTAGTTGCTGTTTCTATGGGCTGCTATACATAAGCCGTCTGCCATATTGTCCGTGAACACTCGAGAGCAAGCTGACTGTGCGTCTGCAACCTTGGTTATATGCACGTATATCTATATCTGCAACAGACTTCAGCAGATGATTTTGCTAAACTAACACAACACAACAAGAAGAAGCCGTTAGCTAACACAATGTTAAAAACTTAACCTGTAATATTGAATTAATATATAGTAAAAACACAAACCAATGCATTCTCACCTATGAAAGTTTATCCCATTTCTTAAGGAATTTATATGTAGTCATTTTTTACAACCAGAGGCTGTGCAATGTCGAGCCATCTTGGAAAACTCAGATTTTTATTGTGAGTGATGACACATTTACTGTTACAAGATGACGGACGCTTTAACGTGTCTGAAACGGCCGATTGTGGCAGCTACCTATACATAGACCATATCTATGGTTCAAGCTGATTGCTAGGCATTGCTCAGGTATTGTGGGTGGTCTCTAGGCATTGCTAAGGTGTCTTAACTGGCAGGTGTTAGATGCTAGACATGGTTAAGTGGTTGCTAAACAAATTCATACAGCTAGATGAGAGAGACAGACATCTAAATAGATGAATGACAGCCACCATTTAAATAAAACCATTAATATTTCTGCAATGAATTGGAGTAGAAACATTATTATAGCATTAAAAAGTTTATATAAAAGCTGCTGTATGTGAAATTTAGATGTTTGCATTTTTATTTGAGTGTTGATTATTATATATATAACATAATTTTAATTTTAGAGGTAATTTTAACCTCTAATATTACAGTGATGTACCATCTGACAGGATTCTTTATATATTTTACAGCATTAGTTGAGAGATTTTTTTGCTTAAAAAAGCTGACCTACTACACCTGATATATTTGGAGATAGATAGATAGATAGATAGATAGATAGATTAGACTTAATTAGTATTACAAATTACTTAATCTGCATATGTGTGTGTGCAAGAGACAGAGAAAATGTGAGGCTAAAACTATTATTTTGCATAATATAGTACATCATGTGTTCTTGTGAATGGCCTGGTGAAACAAGGAGGCAAGGTCAGCTCTAAGGACATCATCGTGTCCTGTGATTGGTCGAGCCGCCTGTCTGTCATTGAGGATGCTGAGCTGAGTGAGTCTGGAAGTGGGGGAGGGGGTGGGAACTCTTCCAGAAGGACGAAGAGTTCTCCAATCACAGTGGGACGCGGTGTCATTGCTTCTGCTGTTTCTCAGGTTACAGCCTCATTAACTCGCGTTTCCGCAGCTACGTACCACTATCTTGAGTGTGTTTGTGTGTGATGCTGTAATCAGGTCAGGCAGCTCCTCAGAGCTACAGAAATCAGGTTCGGGAAATACTGGCAGCCATCTTAGTTCAGCCAAACAAAAAAAAGTGCTAAAAATAAAAAAACTTTCTCCTGCAAAACATGCCATGTCTGACAATATTTCTGACAAGAGGAAACAAATTGTATTTTTTTAATTGTTAATTTGCTTAATTTTTGATGTACTGTAGCAAAGTTTGTAGTGCTAAAGAGATTTCAAGACAAATTCAGAGCCCTCCATCACGGAAAATAATTAAGGATAATATGAAACTTATGAACTTATAAATTTGAGGTAATAAAATTCCATGACTTTTCCAGGTTTTTCATGACCGTACGAACCCTGTTAAGGGGTTGCTAAACAAAGTCATAGCTAGACAGACAGAAAATCAGACAGACAGACAGACATCTAGATAGATGGATGACAGTCACCATTTAAATAAAACCATTTATATTTCAGCAATGAATTGGAGTAGAAACATTATTATAGCATTAACAAGTTTATATAAAAGCTGCTTTATGTGAAATCTATATGTTTGTATTTTTGAGTGTTGATTATTATATTTAAAGCTAAATAGCAACTAAAATTACTCTGTTGGTAATTTTAACTTCTAATATTACAGTGATGTATTAACTGACAGCAGTAGTTTACAGCAGTAGTTGAGATAGATTTTTTTTTCTTAAAAAAACGACATACTGCACCTGATATATTTGGATAGATAGATTGGAATTAAATCAAGACCTTGTAAATAAGAATTGCATCGAATCATAAAATCTGTGTCAATACTCAATACCCTGACAGATGAATGGCCTGGTGAAACAAGGAGGCAAGGTCAGCTCTAAGGACATCATCATGTTCTGTGATTGGTCCAGCCGCCTGTCTGCCATTGTGGATGCTGAGCTGAGTGAGTCTGGAAGTGGGGGAGGGGGCGGGAACTCTTCCAGAAGGACGAAGAGTTCTCCAATCACAGTGGGACACGGTGTCATTGCTTCTGCTGTTTATCAGGTTACAGCCTCATTAACTCACGTTTCCGTGGCTACGTACCACTGTCTAAGAGTGAGCGTGTTTTTGTGTGATGCTGTTATTGCTCTCAAGTCAGGCAGCTCTTCAAGGCTACAGAAATCAAGTTCAGGAAATACTGGCAGCCATCTTAGTTCAGCTTTAAAAAAAAAAGTGCTAAATATAGAAACTTTTTCCCACAAAACATGCCACATCTGACAATATTTCTGATACACATTGGCATCACAGATGAAACATATAGTAATTTTTATTATTGTTAATTTGCTTAGCTTTTGATGTACTGTAGCAAAGTTTGTGGTTGCTCGAGAGATTAGATTTGAATCAATTCAGAGCCCTCCATCAATGAAAACGATTAAGGATTATATGAAACTTATGAATTTATTAATTTGAGATAATTAAAGGGTTAGTTCACCCAAAATGAAAATTCTGTCATTAATTACTCACCCTCATGATGTTCCAAACCCCTAAGACCTTCGTTCATCTTCAGTACACACATTAAGATATTTTTGATGAAATCCGAGAGCTTTCTGACTCTGCATAGTTCAAGGCCCAGAAAAGTAGTAAGGACATCGATAAAATAGTCCATGTGACATCAGGGGTTCAACTGTAATGTTATGAAGCTATGAGAATACTTTTTGTGTGCAAAAAAACTAAAATAATGACTATTCAACAATTTCTTCTCTTCCTTGTCAGTCTTCAACACGCATTCACGAGAGTACCACGATGCATGCGTGTGGTGCTGCTGATGCAGGAGCCTGTGTTTTATTATTTGCACTAATCATATTCCTTATAGATGTTCATTTTCCAAAAACACTGATGCATTAATAAAAAGAGACATCTAGAATTCTAAATTCTACAATGACCTGCATAACTGCAAAATAGATCCTAGATTTCTGACACAGCTGTAGTCCTGAAACAAAATCCTGAAGAACAGGGAGAGAAAAGAAAGCATGTTCCAGATTGCACAGAAAGCAGAATTAGACTCTCCTTCTTCAAACTGAACAGAACAAGTAAACGTCTGACAATTCAAAATCAAACGCACAACACGAAAAGACATAAAACTTTGACTTGACTTAGTGAAGCAAAAAACATTTTCTACATAGCAACACAGAATATTCAACATATACACATATTCCCATGCATCCGCTGATGAATCTAATTCATTGCAGGATTCAGATTATAAAAAGCTATTTCACTCAAGAGATTGGTTTGCATGTTTGATATGGTCCACTGAAATTGCCCGAATAAACCTTTAAAAAATGCTGGCACTGAAGTACCAGAACCACGTTAATCACAAATTTCACAAAAGGCCTGGAGATACATAAGAGTCACACCCACATAGAGTAGCCGAGACACAGCTAATTTCCACTGGCATTTACAGATCAAGAAAAGAAAAAAATGTATTACAATTACGGATATTATGTAATACCATGACATTAGACTTTCCGAACCCAAGATCTGACACAAATATACAGTGGGTACGGAAAGTATTCAGACCCCCTTAAATTTTTCACTCTTTGTTATATTGCAGCCATTTGCTAAAATCATTTAAGTTAATTTTTTTTCCTCATTAATGTACACACGTGTTTTTCTGTCAATATGGGGTACTGTGTGTACATTAATGAGGGAAAAAAATTAACTTAAATGATTTTAGCAAATGGCTGCAATATAACAAAGAGTGAAAAATTTAAGGGGGTCTGAATACTTTCCGTACCCACTGTACATACAAATATAAATACAAATGAAAAACAGCGTGGAAAGCTTGCCTTTATTTTGTAACTAGGTTAAACTTTTTGCATTAAAAATGTTGAATATACATCCTAAAATGTCTGTTTGTTTAAAATGCTGATCTTTATGCCTGATTAAAAAAAATCACAATTGTGTGCCATTTCAGAATGAATGTATAAATATATAGATATATTAATCTAATATTTTCAAAAGGCTGACATATATTGGGATATTTTTAGCTATATTTCCAAGCCCTATGCACATACATTGAAAAGAACTCTATTAACAGAACCATTATTTCTTGCCACATGCCAAGCTTTTTTAAAAGCATAATTGATTGCTGCCTGAAAACTGATTGTTGACTTTAATCATTCCAGTAAAAGCACTTCTCCTCTAGGCAAGCTCTGACACAGAAGTAACAGAAAATAAACAGGAGTGACATTTAAAATCAGCTTGAATAAAGTTTAGCTTAATTATTACAAAGTAGTGCAGTCAGCCTAAAGGCTACAGAGTTTAGAATCTTACATCATCTATTCCTTGGTGAACTGTAAATAGCAAACTTCAATAGTGATACATGGAAAGAAACATGAGAAGAGAAAACAAGGCCAAAACTGAAAGAAAGCAGGCCCACGACATCTAATAAACCATTCAGAGTGTTGTAATTCAGAGTATTGTGGTACAAATCCACCACAAGAACACAGTGACGAATCAGACAGCAACAAGGCATTTGAGATATTATTCATCAAATCATCAATGCAGCAAAATGCATCTAAAAATTTCTAGTCTGAGCTGGATTGTTTACCACTTACAAACACACTATTCACTCAGGACAGAAATCTTTGTGGCAGAGACCCTTCACTTGTGTTTAGTTGTTCTGGCCATCACAACCATAATGTAAAACAAACAAAGAGAAAACACACTTGCATTGGTCAACACTACCACATACTACCTCTGTCCACACAGCATCTATGATCTACCATAAAAACACACACACATATGCCAATCCATGGATTCGAAACAGTAGCAGATAATGAATTCATATTTTGCACAGTTTAACTTTTGGTTTCTGTTTTCTACATAATTTTGAGACAACTTAGCACATGTGAAACATTTAGCACATGTCAGTGAGACTGTTCGTCAGCTTTCCACCTACTGTCAGCATGAAAGAAGAACAGTAGCAGCGTCTATGCAGTCATACAGTGACACACGATGCATCATGTCACATGGTCCCTTGCCATTTTCTGCGATCAGCAATACTAGCAGATATGCCATTAATACCCCCATACCTTTAAACTGATTTACATACTAATCATATTAACGTCCCTGCCATCACACATGGTGCTGTATGGTTTGAGATGTGTACAGTGCCATTCAAAACCCAGTCTTTACACTTCATCTGCACCAGGATATCCTGTTGTGTATCAGGCAATGATAAGCAATCTTTCAGGTCAGCATGTACCAGATCTGAACAGGTCACCTGGAAACAATTGTATTGCAGAGCACCAGAGACCAACTGAAACTGAACATGTTATACAGCATTTAATGGCAAGTGATATTACTAAGATGTGAATATACATGTAGATGTGAAGACAGTGTGTGGTTGCATCAGGACATTAAGGACAGCGGCGGATCTTTCTTTTCCAAAGGCCTTGTCTATCCACTACTGCTCTTCATTTCCACTATCAAGCTTTCAACGACCCCATTATCACCAAAGATTTTCTCATTTACACTACCAAGGTTTTGTGTAAGAATATCAGCTTCATCTTGACTCTCAGCTCAGCTCAACCAGTACAGAATCCAATGAACACTGGAGTAAACATGTCTCCTACCACCACCCGAACACTAGCCCAGAAAATGTTTTAGCCAATCTTAAATGGGAACACCAAAAATTCTACAATTGTAAAATTCTAGTTGATACAATAAGCTGATAATTGGCTCATAACCAATAGATGGCAGGCCAATAACATGCTAAAATCTAAAATCAACAGTTGACATAAATGTCAGATCAGTGTTTTGGTGTTTAAGTGAATGTAAACATCACAACATTTCAATTTACAATATGAAATATGGATAATTTTGAGAATATGAAACCGTCCTTCAAGAAAGTGTGCTCTAATCTTAGCCGTATCGTAGTGTTATATCTATAAGTTAGCATTAGATAACAGCAAACGTAGCCTAAAAATTAAGAAAAAAAGAAAAATAACTGGTATATAGTAAAAAAATTTAGCATCTATAACTAAATATGCATTACCCTTTGAATTTTATTTAACCTTGGCATTTGGAAGTACTTATTTAGCACTTTTATTTGATGTTGTTTAGAACAATGGTCAACTATTGTTGTTTTTATTGTGCTTTAGAAATAAAATGGTTGGTTGATTGATTGATCTCTTAATTTACTGACATATCATACTAAATGTATTTGTTGTTAAATACAGAATAATAAAAAACAGAAAGAAGAAATCCTGCACACTGCCATGTCTCTGCTTTTAGATGCCGGATGAAGGTTGCATAATCGAAAATTTGCTGTTTCAACAGACATTGGATTTCCTGCAGTCTACTACAATTTTGGGATTTTTTCTTATCTCAACATTGGTTTAAGAAAAAAAACATGCCTAATTACAGAGGACACTAGTTCACTCCTTTCCAAATAAACATCCCAAAGTCTTTACCTATATGCCAGAATCTGTCCTCAGTCCATCGTCAATCAATCCCAAATTTGTTCTAAAACCATTCTTAGCCAACCTATAGTCAAGCATTCACCTCAAATCTATTTGCCGTTCATCCTTAATCAAGGCCAAATGTCCTCAACTAAACCACAACCAAAGCAGCCCATTAATAACCAATTTTCAATCAATCCAAATCCTTTTCTCAATTCATTCTCCACCAGTCCTGAATCTTTCCTGAACAGATCCTGAATCTGTCCTCAACCCATTCTTACCTAATGCTGTATCTTCAGTCAGTCTTAACTGAAGTCTTATTTCATTCATACTTTTCATGCGCTCTAAATTCAACCGAGAATCCATACTGGCTCAGTAATGTTTCACACAATTCCACAGCATTTACATTTATTAACCAAGAGAAAGTCACCAAGGCTGCATTTACTTGCAGTAAAGTACAGTAAAAAGTCAAAAGTACAATAAAAACAGTAATATTGTGAAGTATTATTACAATTTAAAACAAAATAACCGTTTTTAATATATTTAAAAATGCAATTTATTCCCGTGATGGCAAAGCTAAATATTCAGCAGCTATTACTCCAGACTTCAGTGACACATGATCCATCAGAAATCATTCTATATGCTGATTTACATTTCTTCTTATTATCAATGTTTAAAACAGAATCTTTTGTAACATTATAAATGTCTTTTCTGTCACTTTTGATCAATTTAATGCATCATAGCTGAATAAATATATTTCTTTCCAAAAAAAAATATATATGTAAAAAATGTTATAAACCTATATTTATATCCTTATAAATTTATATATATTTACAAAGAAACTGTGCTCATATAGCCAATGTGTTGAAGATGACTTGGAGCCCATGCAGTTCCCTGAAGAGCACCTTGTGTAAGTAGTGCCCACCTGTATATTAATTTTTCCCTCCCTTTCACCATCCCATTTCTTTCATTTCATCCTTTGTGACTCACCTGTTCGATCTTGGCCAGCCATTCTTTGTTGCGGGCCAGTTCAGCCATGAAGGCCTGGTGCTTCATCCATTTCCTGTGCAGCTTCTGAGCTTCATCTCGAGCTCCATCGCGAGCTGTCAGCATCCTATCAGCCTCTGGGAGCTCTGCTCAGCTACACCATACACACACACACATGCACAGAGCAGTCAGCAGACAGCTATGACACAGACATGTTCTGTCACATTCTTTTAGCCATCATTTCCACACACACACAGCACTAGGCCCCATACACTCAACATCAATACAACACTGCAGCACCACGAAAAACCTCTTCACCTGCACCACCAGCACACACACGCATCCCAAAAATGTCCAGAGCAGAGGAGAGAGCAGCACCTCAGCAGAATGTGCAGCAGCAGTGGGGTCTGGAGCTCAGGGGTGGGGGATCCACTGGGTCCTCATGTCCTCCAGGTTAGCGTCCAGGCCCCTGCAGTTCTGCTGCAGTATCCATGCGTCAGTCCAACAGCTCAGAAAAAACAACCGGTACGCATGCACACGCAAGACACCCACTGAAAGCGCTTGGTCTCCTACAGAAATCTTCAATGGTGATCACACTAGCTGTTTCCTGTAAAAAAATCACTACATCATAATCCTTCAAGTGACACAAGAAGCAAAAGCCACGTCTTCGCCTGCTTGCCTGTGTGCGTCCGCGTCAGGGGCGAAGCTCTGGTCTCAGCGCTGCGTCCGGAATCGCTACGCCGTCCTGCTGTCGACCTGGGTGGATGGGGGGTTCGGAGGAGGAGTGGGAGGAGTCGCTGATGTGCGTGTATGTTGTGGGGGGGGGCAGCAGATTTAGACACCTAAAGACACAAGTTGCCCTCTTTGAATGAGCTCATGCACTTGCAAACATCGTGCTACGGAGGATGCGATGGCTGAATGGATGCACATGTGTGCTTTTGTGGGCAGATTCTCATGTGATCTAGTGTGATTGCAATGCAGCATGCTGCAGTCTCTCTCTCTCTCCCTGTCAGCGCAGAGAAAACCGCCTCAATCCTATCAACAGACTTTACTGCAGTGCCTCAGAGTGAGGGAGGGAGGGAGGGAGGGAGGGAGCGAGAAAGAGGGAGAGGCAGAGAGAACGAGAGAGAGAGAGGGAG
>NW_015631049.1:239479-251134 GCF_001515625.1 Sinocyclocheilus rhinocerous | reverse complement strand
AAAGGGGAGGGGGTGGTAGAGGATGAAGGCAAAGGGGGGTGGCAGAGACTGAGGGCAGAGATAGAGAGTAAGAGAAAGGAAAAGACGAGGCATAAGGATGGCACATTGGCTACAAATGGAGAAAGAAATTCTCTGGGAGAAACACACCTTGTATAAGCAGGAAAAAAGGGAAATGTGAGAGACAGGTGTAATGGGAAGGAAAGAGTAAGCGGGCTACATTTTTCAGTGTCACTAGGGACGTTTAACTGCACCGCGGGGGCGGGGGGACAGTAAGGAAAGGAGAACAGATTGGTTTAGAAAACAACCACAGAGATGCTGAGGCACTGGAGGTCACAGCCTCAGCAGTAGTGTTGGGTAGTTGCAAAAAGGGGTTTGTGTGTGTGTGTGTGTGTGTGTAAGGACATTCAGAAAGGAAGATGTGTGTTACATGAGACTGAGAAAAGACTGGAGAAATTAACTGGAGAGGTGGATTGTGTTATTACAAAGGTAAATAGGGACACCCAATGGTTCAGTGGGAGATATCTTGACTGTGTGTCTATAAGGAATCTGTCATCATTTCAAACAGCTGAGTGAGAGCAGAGGAAAGGACACACACACACGTGTCACTGTAGCATAGCTGCTTCCGTTTTAAAGAGATAGACACATGTTTTAGAAATGCACACACTCAGGAGGTTTGGGCTGGAATACTGCAGAAATTGATGGATTTTGACTTCAGAAACAACTGAAGGAATTAAGCATCAGTGTTATTAACTGCGAGATTTTCATTAACAAATAAGAGACAAGGATTCTACCATGTGACTTACAGGATCTGTATGAAATCCTGTGTGCTTGTCATATTTTGCTTTCGCTGATAGTCTGATTAAAATTACAGTTTTGTAGCTTTAAGACTATTATATTTGAGATCACCTTTTCAAACTAGGTTATGCAGATTATTTAAGGTTATATATAAAATGTTTTATATACAGTATATATATATATATATATATATAGATATATACATACATACACAATGCAAAAACTATATTTATTTTTGGCCTTTATTACTAATTAAAAATACTTATTTCAAAAAATATATATACATATTAAAAAACAAACATATTATAGACATTAAAGGGTTACTCCACCCCAAAATGAATTTTTTTTCATTAATCACTTACCCTCATGTCGTTCCAAACCCGTAAAAGCTTTGTTCGTCTTTGGAACACAATTTAAGATATTTTGGATGAAAACCGGGAGGCTTGTGACTGTCCCATTGACTGCCAAGTAAATAACACTGTCAAGGCCCAGAAAAGTATGAAAGGCATCGTCAAAATAGTACATCTGCCATCAGTGGTTCAATCTGAATTTTATGAAGTGACGAGACTACTTTTTGTACGCAAAGAAAACAAAAATAACGACTTTATTCAACAATTTGTCTCCTCCGCGTCACCGTAGCGCCATTCTGGAGAGTATCCACTGAACACAAACTGCGTATGCTGTTCTGTGTTAGCCGCACCACATGGACACGCTGTTTTCGTTCAAATCAAAGCGTAAATAAACGTAGAAAACGTATCCGTGTGGTGCGGCTGACACAGACAAGTAGAACAGTATACGCTGTTTGCGTTCAGTGGATACTGTCCAAAATGGCCCTACGGTGACGCGGAAAGAAACAGAGGAGACGAATTGTTGAATAAAGTCGTTATTTTTGTTTTCTTGCGTACAAAAAAGTATTCTCGTCGCTTCATAAAATTCAGATTGAACCACTGATGGCAGATGTACTATTTTGACTTTGTCTTGTAAAAATTGACGCGTTTCAGAAAGGCGGGGCATAGAGGAGAAACAATAATGTACAGTATGTGGAAAATAATGTGTTTTTTTAACCTCCGCCCGCATAAACACATTTCATTACACCAAATACACAAAATAATGTTCTTTTTAGCAACATCATATGACCCCTTTAAATTGTGTTCCAAAGACGAACGAAGCTTTTACGGGTTTGGAACGACATGGGAGTAAGTGATTAATTAAAAAAATTTCATTTTGGGGTGGAGTATCCCTTTAAGAAAATACTTTAGAAAAATATATAAAAATGAAAATACATAGATGCCTTTAAATTTGGATCATACCTGTATTTGGAGCCTGAAAAACCCTGAAATCCTAAAAATTGATGAAAAAACTTTTTTTTGGTTATATATGCATTTAAAATTGCAGTGTTGTTTTCTTAGAAAATGTACAAAACAAAAAATAATACACCTAAAAATACTGACTGGCTTTTCTTAGCAAGCACGTATAAAAAAATCTGGTTAAATAACATTCTTTCTAGAATGAGAACATTCCAGGCCACTAATTTATAATTACAACTGATTTAATGCTACTAATGTAGGCATACAGTAGCTCAGAAATACAAAATCATTAGCAAAAAAATTTGAAAACATACCATTCAGATTATTCAGAACCACTAGCCTCAGATCTTGGTTTGAATAGATATGGCCGTACTCTAAAAATGAATCAGTTTCTTCATTAGCATCTCATTCTGGCAAGTCTGCAGGTAGGTACAGGCAAAGGTGGGGGTGAGAAATTCTTCAAATTCAAATGAAAAGTGTCCTTGCTGCATCTTTTCATGATACAAGCTGTGGTATGACTGGGAAGAGAAGAGACATAAACTATTGTGTTCCAGTATCACTGCATCAGGAAATGTGCTAATACTACTAATATTATACTTAACTGAGGCACACAAATAAGCTTTTTTTTAATTATTTAATTTGATTGTTTTTGTTTTTTTTTACTATAAAACTTAGAATAACAATTAAATGTTCTGTAGCCCAGTGTGCCTAGACAAACAATTACATATTTGCAAAACTGAAAAATATATGATCAACATATATGATCATAAGTGAAAGTAAAAATTATTCACCTTCGTTTTCGCAATTTGCTGGACGTCAGCATAAACTTGTCTCCTTCCCTGTTAAATTAAAGTCAGACCTTCAGCTGTTTGGCGCCCCCCTGTGGACAACATGCTCTTCGATATGTGGATAATGCACTTCCACTACAAGAAACTGCAGGGATGATATGATTACAGAATAGTACAAACATTAAGAAAAATAATGCAAAAGAAATGTGAATGTGAAATGTTTGGAAACATTTATATGAAACCAATGGAAACACATGTGAATTTGAACAAGCATATGATATTATCACATCTTCCATCTATACACTTATGTCACAAATAACTATCACTACAAATAAAGGTACAACATGCCAAAGAGAGTCATTCATTTAAAAAGTTACAATACTTAATGGAACAATGTTTACCTGGTGCACTAACATTACTGGTATTCAAAAATATCATTGGCCAGGGTTGTGTCAATTATTGGTGGATCACCAGGGATCCTGCAACATCCAAAACATTGCTTTTTTTCTAACAAAGCTTTAATATCAACACATGGATGTCAATTCCCTTTTTATAGGCTTGCAAATCAGACACTTTTTTCTCAGTCACTGGCCCTTTAACAACAGACCAACAAAGTTTGTTCTTTGTCTTTTCAAATTATTTCACTTCAATTAACCCCATTAATCTGCATGAAGGGAAGCAAAGGCTAACATGTACAATCAGGTGTTATTAATCAAAGCTCCAGGACATGCAGCTTGTGTGTGGATGGTTGAGAGGGTGTTTTTCAGAGGGCATGTCAATTTAAAGCCTGAATGTGCAAGCATGATTTTCTAGTAACATCTAGCAGTCCAATATAATGTGAAGAATTCACCTTGAAGTCACTGGGTCAGAAAGATGTTATTACTGCTCATCAGGAATGACCTAGTGAGTGTCGCCATGGTGATACTGCCAGCCAGCAGCATGCTGCATGTGCCAGTCCATATCAACTTCTCAGATGGCCAGCAGGCAGCACAAGGCAGTGCGGTTTCTTTTTCTACTGGCCGTTTGTTCTCTATACTTAATTATTCTCTGACAAGCAAAAATTACAATAAAACAATAACAAATGAGGAACATCAGTAGAAGAGCTTGAACGTCTTTGTTATTAAAATATTACCACTTTTATAACCTGACTTCTGATTTCAGTATATGTTTTTTTGGTCAGTCGTCAATTCTATTCCTTTTATCCAAAGCAGAGCCTACCACCATACTTGTTATATCTTTCTCCTTCGTTATTCCCATAAACACCACTGCAGGTTCACGTCTGTGGCTTATATATATGAAATAAAAAATACTACTTATTAATATTCGCATTCATATGTATGCTTGGTATGTCGACCATTAGGTGGTAGCATCGTGCAACAGCAAACCGCGCCAGTCCTCTGTTGCACGACCCGGTACTTAATGCTCTGAGTGACGTCTGCACTTCCTCTTTGCTCCTGCGCCGCGAGGGCAACCATGGTGCGTAATATTGTCCTGTGAAGTTTCATCCAAAATCTGTTTTAATCCTAAATATGTGAACAACCTAGACCCAAACAAACTGTACAGTGTGAATGTTTACATTATCGGCACCATATAAAATGTTTTATTGTGTCATTTATGTGACGAATGAGAGGATTATTCGCCTCTATTTGCCGTTTTCCCAACTCGTAATGTAGATGTTTTGGTTGTAGCTGCAAATGAATTGTATTAATAATAATATTTAATAGAATACTAACTTTTTTGTCTTTATATATTTAAATGCATTATTCACACCCCTGAGCGTACGACAGTTGCTGTATATTTAGCGAAAATGTTGATTAGCGGTAGCGCTAGGAAGTATAATGAACACCGGCTGCACGAGATCTCTTTGACAATATGCTTTTTTCTCCGTAGGTGAACGTACCGAAGACCCGCAGGACCTACTGCAAGAAATGCAAGAAGCACCAGCCACATAAAGTGACCCAGTACAAGAAGGGCAAAGACTCTCTGTACGCACAGGGTAAGTAGAGAGCTGACTGGGACGATCAACGGTGTGTTCATTGTAGACTTTTACCTGCATTTGTTTATCTGTTTCTTCTAGGAAAGAGGCGTTACGACAGAAAGCAGAGTGGTTATGGAGGACAGACAAAGCCTATTTTCCGAAAAAAGGTATGTTGGGTGTTGCAGATGGGTTGTCAGGATTATGGATGCTATTGGATGATTCATGTAGACCAGCAGTTTTCAAAGTCTATCAATTTAATATTGCATCAAAGCAATGTTGGTGTTATATTTATTCAATTGTATTTTAAAGCAAATTTTTATGATTAAAGCACTTTAGGTATTGCTGCAACACAAAGTATACACATACTTTAAATGAACATTGTAGACCAAGTGATGTTCATTTGATTTAGTTACTCAGCAAAAGGTGTGATTTTGCTTTGTACAATTAAAAGAAAAAAGATCTAGTTCTTAAAAGGGAGCTTGAAAGAAATGAGGCCGACTGGTGTAGACTATGGTGGAAACTTGATATCTGTACATGGTAAACTGCAGGTCTGAAGTGTATTTGGGTTATTGTTTATTGTTAACAATCTATTTGTCTTTTTTGACATAATATATTGATATATTAAAATAATATTGCTTTATTGGAATTTGCATGAACATTGAGCCTAAGACTCTTTACAAGTGGAGGTCAGTTTCAGGCTATCTGATCACAAGTGGACAGTACTAAATACAAATGAACGAGGTCCGGAAAAATTGAGGTAGTGGTCATATTCGTGTTCAACATCACATTTGCAGTGTAAACATGTCAGCTGGTTACAGGAGATGCATTCAAGTTGCAGGGTGTAACCAGTGATCTGTTTTACCACTTCTTCCAGGTGTAAACAGAGCCTAAAGTCAATTTCAAATGTACATGTAGCTTTAAATTTTCCTAAAAAGAACCCCTACGCATCTTAATTAAGTCTAGATCTGCATTGTTTGTGGGGAAACAAAGGTTTTCCTAAATATTGATTGATCATATGGATATTTGCATATCAGGTGTAATTTGTCCCTTCTTGTGCCGCAGGCTAAAACCACTAAGAAGATTGTGCTGAGGCTGGAGTGTGTGGAGCCCAACTGCCGCTCAAAGAGAATGTTGGCCATTAAGAGATGCAAACACTTTGAGCTGGGAGGAGACAAGAAGAGAAAGGTAAGAGGAATACACATCAGCTGACCAGACTTGAAATCACATTGGTTAAAAAACATCCTTATAAGTGAAACGCCGAATTTGGAACTGTTTGTACTGATGATAAAACTTCGGATGCATGCGAGATGCCATATTTCTTGTCATGAATTGTTTTCAGGGTTTTCACTATAATGGAAAACCTGGAACAAGCCTTACAAGGCAATTTGTGATTTACACGCATGAAAATTAATTTGATATTTATATAGTAAACAAAGATTTGTGGTTGATTTCATCAGCTAGAATTTGTTTCCTTCCTGAAGGCAATCTTTTAAAAATTAATGCAATCGTTTTACAATGATGAATTTTTCAAAACTTATCCAGTAAATTCAAAACAAGTCATGGAAATTCACTGGAGGAAGAGGTGTGGGAACTCTGGTTTTATACAGTGTCTAACTAAAATAAACAGTGGTGGACCTGTTTTTTAACTTTGTGTAAATTAAAAGTCTGAAAATTTGTCCTTGGGTTTTTTAATTATTAGAATAAACCAAGTCATAAATGTTTGGGCTTTCAAATAAGTACTTCCCCTTAACTAGGACAGAACCAATGAAAATAGTTTCAACCTGTTATTAATGAACATGCCTAATTTCTATTCTCTTCTCTCTCTTACAGGGCCAGGTCATCCAGTTCTGAGCTGGGCCAAATGCTGCTTTTGTGGTTTACCATCACTGTCAATAAAAGTTGTATACAGTTATGCTGACTTTGCCTTTCATTTAACATCAGTATCAAACTGTGGATAGTTGATTGAATATTGTTTTAAAACAAAGGTAATAAATAGCACAGACACGCCTAAACACGCCTTGGGCTGGTGCGGGTTAACAGGTTAATAGATTTTTCCGTACATTTCTGCCATATGTACATTAACTGACAGTCACCACTGATAAGCTACCACTAAATATTGTAGAAACTTAATTTGCTGTAAAGTTGCTTTGCAACGATTTGTATCGTGAAAAGCGCTGTACAAATAAACTTGAATTGAATTGAATTAGGGGACTAAAATGGCAGCTTTGCTTCCATAAATACAAAAATATTGCTTTAATACATTCGTTATGTGTCATGTGCCGCTGTTGGGGTAAAGTGAATTATGCATCCCGCAGTGGAAGAATGAATCTACTTAGACTCTTACTCAGTTTTGTATGTAGTCAGGGACAGAACAAGGAGGAGACATGTTTTTTGACTAGAAAGTGCACACTTTACATTAGATTATCCTGAAAAATACATTTTTAGACTGATTTGAGTTAAAGTAAGATTTATGATTACATTGTCAGTTTTAATAGCCAATGTGATAAATGTAACTAAAATGTTAACTTTTGAGATATCAGTGCATCCCCATTTATGTCAATATATCTATACATGCATGACTAGAAAATAGCTACCAAACAAACCCTTTGTGCTAAAAATGTGATGGTCTCTTGAGTTGGTTCTTTTTTTTTTATAGATAAAGGAGGTATTAATCCATTAATATATATTCAGTGTCTTCCTCAAAAATCAACCCTGAAGGAGAATTTGATTATAACATTTATTTTTGATAACAGACAGGAACAAATGTGCTCAGTGCAAAAAGTATTTACAACATAAAAACGAAAAGACTTGCATCTTAGGAGGCCAAAGGTCAGGAGTGATTCAGCCATTCTGCATATAAACAAAGTAGTTTTCTTAGATCTTTGTAAAAGTGGTCTTTTTAGATCCATGCATATATGTTCACTCATGCAGAGAGAACGTGTTGTACCTTTTCCTCAACCGGTTTCATTTTAAATGTCCTTGATACGGGATCTCATCCTCACATTGGATTTAAACTGGCTCACAAAATGGGATGCTGGGAAAGTCTTTTAAGGGAGTCAGGGTTGCAGGGCAGGGTGAATGTCCTCATTTCTAAGCACTTTGTACGTGATCCAGTAGAACACGTTGAAAACGAGGAAGCTGAGAGGGAAGACGGCTCGTGAGATGGTGTCAATCCGCTTTGCTCGTTCCACGAAGCGCCGGCGGATCTCAAACAGGACATGGCCAGGTGGCAGGCCCGCAAACATGGCAGCAGCCTCAGAGAGAGGCCCATCCCCAGACAGACAGCTGTCCATCCCGTATCCTGTGAAGTACAAGTCCTGATTCTGTGAGGCTAACTGCTCTTCCTAAAGAAAAACATCACAACAAAATATATGAATATACACTACCGTTCAAATGTTTGGGGTCGGTAAGATATTAAGAAGTCTCTTATGTTCACCATGGCTGCAATTATTTGATCCAAAATGCAGTAAAAACAGTAATCCTGTGAAATAACATTTAAAAATATATATATTTAATATGTTTTAAAATGTCATTTTTTTCCTGGGATGGATATGATCCTTCAGAAATCATTCTAAAATGCTGATTTCTTTTTATCATCAGTGTTGAAAACAGTCAGTCAGTCATTACCACAAAATAAAGGAGCCTTGAATAAATTATAATTTATCAAAGAAATAAACATATGGACATGCTATATTGATTTGAGTTGAAATATTTATCTTGTAGATTAGCTGAAAGTGTCCTCTAAGAAAATGTGTTAATTAAATTGATTTAATTGAAATATATTTGAACATATTTTAATATTTTTAAGTATATATTAATAGGCAATCCGAATCACATTTTCTATAGGCTACTTAGCTAACATGCTTAGATGCTTTGTAACATGTCTATTTTAAATGTCACTTTTAAAAAATGTTAAATGTCATTTTAATTTCTCTCTCATCCAGCTCTTTCTGTCTCTTAGTGATGTTTTTGTTTTATTGTTTTAACTGGAAAACAATAACCTACCAAAGATTAATGACATTTATTAATTATGTAGAGTTATGTGTGGCAAGATCACCAATTAGTTATCAAACTTGCATTTTTATGAAAGGGGTAAGCCATCAATGTGATATGAGAGACACAAAAGTCAACTGTCAAATATACAGTTAGCGGTCATTATAAAAAATGTCATGAATCAGAATCAAATATTTCTAAGCCAAGAATGTTCATGTGTAAATATTTAATTTGTGGGTGCATATACCCGTGCACAGGCACTGCACTGGCGTTGTGTGCTTCTGCTTGGCGTACTCCCAGTGATGTTGTTGCTTTTGTTCTTCATCTCTGCTCCTCCAGCCTGACCAGATGCCTGAAGACAATACAAAGACACTTATTTAAAAACTGAGTCATCATTTATTCAAACAATAAAATATTCTCTTCCTGTGCACTCCTCAACAGACCTCCCCGGCTTCTCTGTAACCATGCATTACAGATCTGAAACGGGGTCACAATGTACCTTAAAAATCTCTAGTGGGCATGCACATTTCTACTGTAATGTCTTTAATTTGTCAAGACATAACTAAACCAGTGAGCAGATTCCACGCTGAACCATCCCATCTAACAGGGAACATTCTCAGGAATTTGGCTAATATTCTGGCAAGGTTTTCTCAGTTATGAACAAATATTCTTCCAGTAATGTTAATAGAATTATCATTTTAAATGGTTCTTTAATAAGGCTCTCAAATGTTACCACAAATACTTATACATTAATACATCATTCATGGAAGGTTTTTTTTTTTCTGAAACATCTTAGATAAAATGTGTTTAATGTTTCAACTTGTTTCAGAATGTTCAGAGAGCATTCAAAAGTAATGTTTCCATAATGTTTGCAAAATGATAAAATGGAATGTTCCTTAACAAAGAAAAAAAAACATTTGTTCAGAGAACATTCAGAAATTTTGATAACTTAATGGGAATGTTAACAAAACGTTCTTAATTTTTATTTTTGTTTTATTTAGCTGGAATTTAATTTTAAACAATGCATTTTCTCTCTAAGATACATGTATTTTCTACACAGTTTTTTAATTCTAAATATGTTTTGTCAATTTCAGCGGCTTTCTTTGCCTTTGTCCTCCTTTTTTGTGCCAGCTTTCTTTGGCTTTCCTCAGTCTTCCCTTTTTCCAGGTTACCTATTTTTGGTGATATTTTGAATATATATCTCTGTCTCTGTGTGTGTGTGTGTGTGTGTGTGTACCTGTTTTTCTATTCTGGTGGGGACTTAAACCTGAATACACACAGACTCATGGGGACTCGTGTCACGGTGGGGACCTAAATTGAGGTCCCCACGGGTAAACAAGCTAATAAATCACACAGAATGAAGTTTTTTTTAAATCTAAAAATGCACAAAGTTTCCTGTGAGGGGTAGGTTTAGGGGTAGGGTTGGTGTAGGGCAATAGAAAATACGGTCTGTACAGCACAAAAACCAGTATTTTGCTAGTATTAATGCAATGTGATCACATGGTTTGTTTGTTTGTTTAGTATTTATCGAATACAGTTATTGGACTGCATTTATGACACCTATAAGATTTAAAAATCTGCATAAAATCTTTTGGGATAATTATTTTAAATGTATTATTCAAATAATTTTTGGAAATAAAACGTTTGGTAATGAAATTGCATTTCTTTTTTTGCAAAAATTGTATTACTTAGGCCTACTATTAAAATTATTAATGGCATACTCCATTATATTCCTTTGCCCATTTATTTATTATTAGTAACAAAATGGCAATTCTCAGCAACAGAAACCATTCCGGTGTCTTAAGCGACAGCAAATCGCTCCCAGAATGTGAACAGGGCTTAACACAGGCATCACAGGGTATATAAAACTCTCAGTATGTTGCACTTGGCCAAACGCGAAATGTCAGATGCAAGACAGGCCTTTTAAAACAGCATTGATCGTATTTTACAACACTTCTCCGTACACCTACAGTCTAGGCTTATGACACACATAGTGTGCCATGCATGAAGAAGACACTCTGTTTTCATAAATAATTCACATCTGTGAGGGTTCCAGTGTAAGATCGATAAGAGCACCTTGTGAATGCGACCCCTTATTCTCTCGCCACTGACAATTTATCCAGTGCAAACACAGACACATGCTTTATATGTGTTTTAAAACTTCACAACATGCAACAATCGGTTTTATTTACTTGACACATGGTTCGTACAGCTCAGAGCAGACAATAAAATAAGCTGCTGTCTTGGTGCAAGACATTTTGACAATTAGCAAGGGAAGATCAAACTGAAAGCCAGGATACCTTGGTCCCTAGATTGCCTGCGGTGTATGTTTAGGTCCAATATGATGATGTGCTCAAATCCGGTGATTTAAGATAAGAGATAACAGTGAGACCTCTAGCCCTTTATAACCCTCCGGTGCCAGACTTTAAACAAGCCCTGCTACAGTGTATTGTAGAGCCTAGGATTAGGCCTTATCGTTAGAACACTGTGTGATCTTTAACTCCTTACTGAAGGAGGAACACCACATGATGCACCTCATATGGTGAGATGCATAAAAGCCCACATGTCATTAGCAATGTGCGCCTCTGCAAACTACCGCTGATCCATCAGTGTCACCTCCACAAAACACCTATTCAGAGTTACAATAACGGGTACTTCACACAAATCTTCATATGTAATATGTAAATTCTTCATTTGACCGACATCAAAAATTATCATGATTTTAATGGTAAAAGACTATAAAAATTGTTAATTGGTTACCTGTCAGTTCCCTTACTAAAAACAGGGTAAACAA
>NW_015631049.1:209359-234944 GCF_001515625.1 Sinocyclocheilus rhinocerous | reverse complement strand
GATATATAGTTTATGATAGTTGATTGAATATTGTTTTAAAACAAAGGTAATAAACACGCCTAAAACGCCTAAACACGCCTTGGGCTGGTGCGGGTTAACAGGTTAATAGATTTTTCCGTACATTTGTACATTAAAATTAGGGGACTAAAATGGCAGCTTTGCTTCCATAAATACAAAAATATTGCTTTAATACATTCGTTATGTGTCATGTGCCGCTGTTGGGGTAAAGTGAATTATGCATCCCGCAGTGGAAGAATGAATCTACTTAGACTCTTACTCAGTTTTGTATGTAGTCAGGGACAGAACAAGGAGGAGACATGTTTTTTGACTAGAAAGTGCACACTTTACATTAGATTATCCTGAAAAATACATTTTTAGACTGATTTGAGTTAAAGTAAGATTTATGATTACATTGTCAGTTTTAATAGCCAATGTGATAAATGTAACTAAAATGTTAACTTTTGAGATATCAGTGCATCCCCATTTATGTCAATATATCTATACATGCATGACTAGAAAATAGCTACCAAACAAACCCTTTGTGCTAAAAATGTGATGGTCTCTTGAGTTGGTTCTTTTTTTTTTATAGATAAAGGAGGTATTAATCAATTAATATATATTCAGTGTCTTCCTCAAAAATCAACCCTGAAGGAGAATTTGATTATAACTTTTATTTTTGATAACAGACAGGAACAAATGTGCTCAGTGCAAAAAGTATTTACAACATAAAAACGAAAAGACTTGCATCTTAGGAGGCCAAAGGTCAGGAGTGATTCAGCCATTCTGCATATAAACAAAGTAGTTTTCTTAGATCTTTGTAAAAGTGGTCTTTTTAGATCCATGCATATATGTTCACTCATGCAGAGAGAACGTGTTGTACCTTTTCCTCAACCGGTTTCATTTTAAATGTCCTTGATACGGGATCTCATCCTCACATTGGATTTAAACTGGCTCACAAAATGGGATGCTGGGAAAGTCTTTTAAGGGAGTCAGGGTTGCAGGGCAGGGTGAATGTCCTCATTTCTAAGCACTTTGTACGTGATCCAGTAGAACACGTTGAAAACGAGGAAGCTGAGAGGGAAGACGGCTCGTGAGATGGTGTCAATCCGCTTTGCTCGTTCCACGAAGCGCCGGCGGATCTCAAACAGGACATGGCCAGGTGGCAGGCCCGCAAACATGGCAGCAGCCTCAGAGAGAGGCCCATCCCCAGACAGACAGCTGTCCATCCCGTATCCTGTGAAGTACAAGTCCTGATTCTGTGAGGCTAACTGCTCTTCCTAAAGAAAAACATCACAACAAAATATATGAATATACACTACCGTTCAAATGTTTGGGGTCGGTAAGATATTAAGAAGTCTCTTATGTTCACCATGGCTGCAATTATTTGATCCAAAATGCAGTAAAAACAGTAATCCTGTGAAATAACATTTAAAAATATATATATTTAATATGTTTTAAAATGTCATTTTTTTCCTGGGATGGATATGATCCTTCAGAAATCATTCTAAAATGCTGATTTCTTTTTATCATCAGTGTTGAAAACAGTCAGTCAGTCATTACCACAAAATAAAGGAGCCTTGAATAAATTATAATTTATCAAAGAAATAAACATATGGACATGCTATATTGATTTGAGTTGAAATATTTATCTTGTAGATTAGCTGAAAGTGTCCTCTAAGAAAATGTGTTAATTAAATTGATTTAATTGAAATATATTTGAACATATTTTAATATTTTTAAGTATATATTAATAGGCAATCCGAATCACATTTTCTATAGGCTACTTAGCTAACATGCTTAGATGCTTTGTAACATGTCTATTTTAAATGTCACTTTTAAAAAATGTTAAATGTCATTTTAATTTCTCTCTCATCCAGCTCTTTCTGTCTCTTAGTGATGTTTTTGTTTTATTGTTTTAACTGGAAAACAATAACCTACCAAAGATTAATGACATTTATTAATTATGTAGAGTTATGTGTGGCAAGATCACCAATTAGTTATCAAACTTGCATTTTTATGAAAGGGGTAAGCCATCAATGTGATATGAGAGACACAAAAGTCAACTGTCAAATATACAGTTAGCGGTCATTATAAAAAATGTCATGAATCAGAATCAAATATTTCTAAGCCAAGAATGTTCATGTGTAAATATTTAATTTGTGGGTGCATATACCCGTGCACAGGCACTGCACTGGCGTTGTGTGCTTCTGCTTGGCGTACTCCCAGTGATGTTGTTGCTTTTGTTCTTCATCTCTGCTCCTCCAGCCTGACCAGATGCCTGAAGACAATACAAAGACACTTATTTAAAAACTGAGTCATCATTTATTCAAACAATAAAATATTCTCTTCCTGTGCACTCCTCAACAGACCTCCCCGGCTTCTCTGTAACCATGCATTACAGATCTGAAACGGGGTCACAATGTACCTTAAAAATCTCTAGTGGGCATGCACATTTCTACTGTAATGTCTTTAATTTGTCAAGACATAACTAAACCAGTGAGCAGATTCCACGCTGAACCATCCCATCTAACAGGGAACATTCTCAGGAATTTGGCTAATATTCTGGCAAGGTTTTCTCAGTTATGAACAAATATTCTTCCAGTAATGTTAATAGAATTATCATTTTAAATGGTTCTTTAATAAGGCTCTCAAATGTTACCACAAATACTTATACATTAATACATCATTCATGGAAGGTTTTTTTTTTTCTGAAACATCTTAGATAAAATGTGTGTAATGTTTCAACTTGTTTCAGAATGTTCAGAGAGCATTCAAAAGTAATGTTTCCATAATGTTTGCAAAATGATAAAATGGAATGTTCCTTAACAAAGAAAAAAAAACATTTGTTCAGAGAACATTCAGAAATTTTGATAACTTAATGGGAATGTTAACAAAACGTTCTTAATTTTTATTTTTGTTTTATTTAGCTGGAATTTAATTTTAAACAATGCATTTTCTCTCTAAGATACATGTATTTTCTACACAGTTTTTTTATTCTAAATATGTTTTGTCAATTTCAGCGGCTTTCTTTGCCTTTGTCCTCCTTTTTTGTGCCAGCTTTCTTTGGCTTTCCTCAGTCTTCCCTTTTTCCAGGTTACCTATTTTTGGTGATATTTTGAATATATATCTCTGTCTCTGTGTGAAATGAGGGGGCACAGCGCCACCAACTCACACACTGGGTCACACACACACACACAGCCTGCCTGCAGGGCGATAGAGGGGAGATGGAGGAGGAATAGAAAAGGACAGGATAGTGTAATATTTATTCTCTCTGCTCTTTGTGGCAGGGCAGTGTCTGCTGTGTCCAAAAGAAAGCCACGATTTCTCTCAACTAGCTGGTTAAGAGCAAAGTAACAAAGAAAAGGAAATGCAGTTTCTGCTGACAAAAACTCCTGAAAAGAGTCTAGGAATAGCCTTCTATTCCAGGCAGACAAAGAGCATGTCTGGGTCATATTATACCTCAAAAGACAAAGCAAGAAATTACGTGTTATATAAAGAAAATGAAACCTATTTTTAGGACCATTAAAAGTGCATTGCGAAATTTCCATGATAAGCACAACTACCCCACCACTATTCTCATTATAATGCATCTGGATGTTTTTCTTAAGGGTTTGTTTGTATTTTTTAATAGAACACATATTTAAAAAAGAAAAATAGATATTACATTTACTCAAATAAAATATATACACTACTGTTCAAAAGTTGGTGTTGGTAAGATTTTTAAAATGTTTTTGAAAGAAGTATATTATGCTCATCAAAACTACATTTATTTGATAAAAAATACATTAATACGGTCTTCAGTGTCACATAAACCTTCTATGTTTCCTTCTAGAAATCTATGCTTTTAACATTTTTATGAAAAACATGATTGTTCCGTAACTTTTGATCAATTTAATGCATGTTTGTGGAATAAAATGTTTAATTTCTTTTAAAAAATCTTACTTAAATGGTAGTGTGAGTACATTACTTATATTTGCACAGAATGATAGTATTTGCTGAACTGAAAAATGTATTTTCTTTTTTTCATTTTAGGGTAAAATATGACACAAATATGTTCTTGACAGGCTTCATGACTGTCTTCTTAATAATGAGACAGTTTAATATTTAGAAAGTATAAGGAACCCATTTGTAGGTTAAATTCCCCCAAAAGTATAAACTCTGGCTCTGTGGTGCTTTCAGAACATTACTTTGTTTATCTGAGCACACTGACTAGCTTGACCCAACAACACTGGATCAACCAATGGCGTGAGCTTTGGATGGGGCTATCTGTCTTGCCAACCAATCGTAGATTAAGGTTCAGAAAACCTGTTTGAATACAATTACTATTTTAGCATTTCCATTTGGTAAAGGAGAAATAAAAAAAATGCTTATGCTAATTTAATAATAATGCTCAATCAGTTCAGCAAAACATTTAGTATTCTGCTTCACTGAGACATTTTCCAGATTTAAAATCCTGCAGCTCCTTCACTTTCTTCCCATTCGTGTTGTCCTACATTTTTGTGTGGAAAGAATAGCATTACTTTGTGCAATATTCATGACATGGATTTATGCCATCACTGACCTTCCCTCTCTGCTCTGGAGAGGGCCAGCAGGCTGCTATCATGAAACATCAAAGCGACTCAGTGGTTGTACAGTATCTTAAGGGCACTCAACGCATGTCGCGAGTGTATAACAAAGGAGAGTTTCAGACTGCCACTCACAACTCTGTAGCGTTGCTCCTCCCACAGTTTTCTCCTCAGTCTGAAGAATTCTTTGTGTTGCCGAGAGACAAAGTTAACTGCTGCATACTCCAGCAAAGCAGCAAAGACAAACAGCAAGCACACTGCCATCCAGATGTCAATGGCCTTCACATAGGACACCTGTACGCATGCACAGACAGTCTCTATTTTAAAGGAATATTCTGGATTCAATGAAGTTTAGCATCTGTCAAATGCTGTCGATTATCAGAGAAAACCATTTTAATAGGTCATACAGGTTTGGAACAACATCAGGGTGATTAAATAATGACTGAAAGTGGACAAATGGATGGATAGATCTTCTTTCCTACCTTAGGCAGGGATGCTCTGGATCCAGAGCTCTGTGTTGTCATTGTGAGAACTGTAGTGATGCCCAGACCGACACGGGCCGGGGCGGCATCCATGTTGATCCAGAAGGAGACCCATGACAAGATAACTGTTAAGAGGCTGGGAATATACATCTGGATCAGGTAGTAACCCATCTGCCTCTCTAGATGAAATTTCACCTCTATACAGGTGAATTTACCTGGGTGAAACATGGTATCATGTTAGCCAGCAAAAATAAATGAACGACATTTACAACTGCTTATACTAACAAAACACATGGCAACCCCCTGGCAACTGCATAGCAATGTGATAACAACCACAAAGAACACATTAGCAAACACCCTGGCAACCACTCCAAACACCCTAGCTACTGCATAGCAACATTCTAAGAACCTCTTCGAACAACTGAGCAACACATAGCAACCCCCTGACAACCACTGGAAACCAACCAAAACACCATAGCAGCTGCATATCAATGTTGTAAGCAGTGTTGGGTAAGTTACTCTAAAAAAGTAAGTAATTACTAGCTCCTAATTACATCTTCAGCAGTGTAATTAGATTACTGTACTAATTACTCTCTCTAAAATGTATTGCATTACTTATTACTAATTACTTTCTAAATCTCATATCAGCCTCAACCAGTTCAGCAATACAAGGATAGACATAAAACTGCTCTTTTAATTCTTTCAAATAAATAATATAAAATTGCATAAATTATTCTTGAACTGAACTATTGTTTTATATAGAATTGTTCTACCTTAGCAACTGACGTCACATGTGGCCAAGTATGGTGACCCATACTCGGAATTAGTGCTCTGCATTTAACCCATCCAAAGTGCACACACACAGCAGTGAACACACACACCGTGAACACACACCCGGAGCAGTGGGCAGCCATTTATGCTGCGGCGCCCGGGGAGCAGTTGGGGGTTTGGTGCCTTGCTCAAGGGCACCTCAGTCGTGGTATTGAAGGTGGAAGAGAGCGCTGTACATTCACCCCCCCCACTACAATCCCTGCCGGTACGAGACTCGAACCCGCAACCTTTGGGTTACAAGTCCGATTCTCTAACCATTAGGCCACGACTTCGCTATTCCCTATTCCCTAACTGCATAGCAACATCCTATTATAATGGCAAGTTTTGTACAGGCAAGCATCAATTACATTTTCTTTAGAAAATGTAAATCTCTTTGACATTATTATTTTACATTATTATTCCTCGTAACATTCATTATCTAACCACTTATGAAATGTTTGACTGCTTATATGAAAATCAAAAAAAAATGATGCTGGTGAAATTACAAAAGCATACCAGTGTTGTAGTGTTTTGTACAGTATCCCAGGTCTTTCTCCTCTTTCAGGACAAACTGGGGCAGCGTAAGGTCATCAGCCACCTGCACTGGGCCTTCATCCAACCACTGAAATATCAGATCATTCATAGTATAGCCAACTAGAGAAAGAAAGACAGACAATAATGAGCATATAAAAGAGAAATTAGATTAAAAAATTAGATTAGTTGATGATGTTCAGTCTTACAGCTCTCTAACTGCATAGTACAGGTCTGTATGTCCATTGGAAAATTCTTCAGATCCATAGGACATGACAGAATCAGAGTGAGTCTGTGTGTGTGTGTAAGAGAGAGAGAGACATTTCTGATTATCATTCATGTATTCATTTGGAATGATTAAAGTAATCTATAGGGGTGATATCAAACCTGATGCTATACAGCACATTTCCATTCTGGAAAATCCTCAGTAGCTTGTTGTCCGTGGTGACCTCGTGAAAGTTGGCACCTTTCTCATTGGCAAAGAACAAGTCTGGCTTCCAGATGGAGTCCAGCATGGATGGGTCCAGATCCAGAGAATCATCTGGATACTCTTTATAAGCCAGCCGTGGGTCATTCCACTGCTGCCGTAGAAAAACGTTCAGCCGATAATCCTGATGAGTTAGTGTTCAGAAAAAAAAAATCAGATCACATTCACAGCAGCTGAGTCAAATACATTCGGTAAAACTTCACAGATGTTTTAAAATTATGACAGATGTTAATGTACAACAATTATTTCCAGTCTACTATTTAGTTAGTTAGTTAGTTAGTTAGTTATGAATGACAAATTGGATTTAATTCATATAACAGCACTGGAACTTTCCATATCACTCCACTTGTCTTTGTTAATTATGGTTGCCATATTGTGTCTAAAATGTCAGTTGCTAACTTCTTATTAATAGCTTTAAGACTCTATCATTCATAAAACTGAGTCTGATTCTGGTCCAAATATAGTCTGATTATTATGTTCAGGCTTGATTCTGAATATTTTAACTCTATTGTGAAAGGTGTACTGTGGTACATTCAAGACCAAACATATTTCTGATTAGCTTTTTAGGCATCCTTCCCATGTATATATATATATATATATATATGTAAAATTATTTGTATAATGTATAATGACATGGTTATGACATAGGTATTACAATGTGAAAGTGGTTTATGAGGACACTTCCTCTGTCCCCATAATTCAAAAGTCTTAAAAAACGCATACTAAATGGTGTTTTTTGAAAATCTAAAAATGCAGAAAGTTTTCTGCGAGTGGTAGGTTTAGGTGTAGGGTTGGTGTAGGGTGATTGAAAATACAGTTTGTACAGTAAAAAAAACATGGAGAGTCCCTGTAAACCGTGTGTGTGTGTGTGTGTGTGTGTGTGTGTGTGTAGATTCCCCATATTCATGCAGTGTTTTCATAATTCATAGCAGGGCTAATGCAATCTCTAAACCAGTGTAATGCTGCCAGTGTGTAATTTTGATGGTTTTTAGTCTAATACATACTGACAGGTTCTCCCTAGAAGATGTGAGTATATGTTTAATACGTGTGCATGTGTGTGTGTGTGTGTGTGTGTTTACCATGGTGGTCTCTGTGATGGAACCAAAACTGTTGATAAAAATGTTGCAAGTGACATTTACAGGAGGACCTGAAAAATGAAAGAACAACATAATAAGAAACATTAGCATATTTCTTAACAACTTAAACTAGCCTAAAAATGTCAAAACCTAACCTCTGCGTCCACAATTTTAACATATTAGATTAGATCAATAATTCACACAGAACTGACTTGTTGTGTCAGCTTCAGTGTCTTGAATAAAAGGAAATTCACAAGCAGCAAATAGCAACAGATAGTTTCCAAGACAAAACACTGAAGAGGTTGTCCAAGGCTGTTAAATCAAATTACAAATGATAAAATAAAGCATTTTCATGAACATACAGCTGACTGAGCTGCATGAGCCGATGTTTAATTAGCATTGAGTTGCTCTGTAAATATTTAATTGCAGCATTTAACTTATTGATTTAACGTTCATGACATTAGTGATATACGTATATAGCTTATCAGTGGGGACATTTCCCCCCACACATGCTGACAGCCACATCTCTGAGATGTAGAACAGATATGAAATATACACGAGCTCAGAGACGCCTACAGAGAGAGCGCAAGAGATCATGAGAGAAAAAGAGAGGAAGGAGGAAAGAAAAAGTATAACTAAAAAAAAGAAATTCCAGTTTTAAAAAAACATAAGTAAGAGAATGAGAGAAAAAGACTTATTTAGGTCTGTGGGTTAACATGTACTCGAGCAGACAGCATAGCAAACTAAATGGCCCTGATGTCAGCGGAGAAACTGCCCCTCACAAATCCTCACAGAGGCTGTTGTAACACTTTTTACGGAGAGAAATCTAGCGTGAACTGACAGCCGTATCCTGCATGTTTCTGAAATCATTCTCATCGTCTGGGGCTGAAATTCTGTCTCGTATTCTGTTGGTTTTCGTACCTGAACGCCTGTGGGTTTCTCTTGTTGAATGGTCACTGGGAGTCTGTGTAAGGTGGGGACAGTAAAAAATAGACTGGAGAACCCATGGGGGGGTCACATAGTTTAATAAGATCTTATGTTGCTCTGTGTTTATGGGCCACAGCACTTTTTCACATGTGTGGCTCACAGAGAATTTAAATACATTCTTTGCTGACCGCATCACATTTTCGCAGAGTTCTTGCCAAAACAATCTATGTAAAAGAGATTAAGCTGCAACAGCAGTTTTTACTTACTTCTGTGTTGCTTTATATGATGTTTAAAAATGACCAAGATATCATTGAATTCTGTTGGTTTTCGTACCTTTTCGCCTGTGTGTTTCTCTTGTTGAATGGTCACTGGGAGTCTGTGTAAGGTGGGGACAGTAAAAAATAGACTGGAGAACCCATGGGGGGGTCACATAGTTTAATGAGATCTTATGTTGCTCTGTGTTTACGGGCCACAGCACTTTTTCACATGTGTGGCTCACAGAGAATGTAAATACATTCTTTGCTGACCGCATCACATTTTCGCAGAGTTCTTGCCAAAACAATCTATGTAAAAGAGATTAAGCTGCAACAGCAGTTTTTACTTACTTCTGTGTTGCTTTATATGATGTTTAAAAATGACCAAGATATCATTGAAAGAAAGTAACAGAAGAGAGTGAGAATGAGTGGAGCAATGAGAGGAAGACAGTAGAAGACAGACTCCTAAAATCCTGGAGTTCCAGCCTCACGTATGTCTGTCTGACAGCAGGATTCAGCAGAAGGAATTCCAGGCTAACACAGCTTTGCAAAAGTATAAAATGGTGAGAGAATTACTGGTGAGGATATAAGAATAGTTCACCTAAAAATGACATTTCTGTTCTTGACATGTCCACTGGTGGAGAAGAAACCTGCTCAAAATACTCGAGGGCTGCTGCTTTGGAGGAGTGTCTGTAAAACTGAGAGTGGATGTCTTTGGTATGGTCTATGATTTCTTTTACTCTACAGTTGATAAAATCATCATATATGGAAAAATGCTAATTTGGTTCCCAAATGTCCAGTGTAGACATATAGTGTTGATTTAATCAAAAAATTGGGGGTCAATAAGATTATTGTTTTGAAATGCATTCAACTGATCAAAAATGACAGCAAAGACATGTTACAACGTATTTTTATTTCAAATTAATGCTCTCTAATTTTCTTTCATTTTAATTTAATTTTTATTCAATTCATTTAATTTAATTTAATTTTAAAATTTCTTAAAGAATCCTGAAAAATATATCATCGTTTTCACAAAAGTATTAATCAGCACAACCCTTTTTTTAAACTGTGATGATAATAATAAATGATTTTTGAGCATATTAGAATGATTTCGGAAGAATCATGTGACACTGAAGACTGAAGTAACGGCTTAGTCATTCTTTGCCGTCACAGAAATAAACTGAAAATGGTTATTTGAAATTGCAATTAATATTTGACAATATTAAAAACATTCAAAAATCTTACTGACTGTAAACTTTTGAACGGTAGTGTATGATAGAAATCGGCTGTCAGTGACTATTTTTTGCCTCTCATTTGCATAAAGATGAGCATTTCACAGTTCTTTGATGTACTCATCGCTTGCTATACTCACATTTTAAGAGAAATCCCATTTTCTCAAATAGAAATTAAAACTATAAATTACGCTAGAGCAGATTTGAGTTGAATTCAAACCTTTAAAGTTGGGCCTGATCCGAGCATCATATCCAGATGTTTTTCCCATTAATTTATCCAGAAAATCAGATGGTGACATGGGCTTCACCATGCTGCTGGGCGATTTCAGCTCCTTACTAAACACACACCTGAGAGAGGTTAAAAAAATACACATCAGTACATCAGATCTGCACCCTCCTCCAACAGATCATCATATTAGAGAGCTGTTTTTGTTTTACAGTGGGGTCCAAAGTCAAAGACTACTAATGAATATGCTTTGCTTTTGCATTTTTCGATAATCTTAAACTTTTCGTTTATATTCTGGATTTGTTAGCAACCAGATTTCACTCCACGATTTAGACTGAACAAATGACACTCTTTGCATTCATCTCTTCATTTCTGTCTTCAGAAACTTCAATTAAAATTGGGATTTTAAATGACCAGAATTACATGGACTTTTGGACTATTGCATGGTGCATGGTTTATTAATAGGTATGCTCTCTATGAGCTCCTTCAGTTCATTTTAACATTCACTGCTGCTATTATTCTTCCATTATTGACTGAATGCTTTGGCAATAATGTATGCCAAATTGAAAAACGAATCGTAGAGGGAAATCTGGTTGCTAACAAAATACCTGAGGAGTTTACTTAAAACCTTTAATAAGGCTTTAAATGAGCACATCAGAACATCGGTCCCATGTTTTATTAAACCCCCTCTCCACCTGACACGTCCTGTCTGTTTCTCTGTGTGGCTGCAGTAAAAAAAATAAAATAGCAGTGACAACATTATTGCTTTGGACCTAATTGCAGGTTGTTGTAGGTGTTAATAATTTATTAAAAAAGAGTTAAGTAGAAGTCCAAGCAGAGAAAGGGACAGCACTTTCTCTCACACATTTTGAATCTTATTCCATATTTAGAGACATTTTCTGGTCCAGTTCCTCTTCTATTTTCCTGTCTGTTTGTGAGCAGGACTGTGGCGAATTCGACTTGTGAAAGTATAAAGTCTGTTTCACACAGCGTATAGGGAATGGAAATAAGACACAGAATGAATGCATCCTCAGGTGAGTCTTACAAGCCCTTATTGTCATTCTAAAGAAATGTCTAGTTTCAGACAGGCCAATAGTTCAATCTCATTATGTGAACTTCAATAAATCTGCAATTTCAGTAACAGTGAAAATGACTTCAGACAGAGCTGTCTCTATGTGTCAGGCTCATACTTCAGAGACCCAGATACAAAAAGCCAGCAAAAACACACACACACTCAGAAACATAAGAACGCTCTCCGGGATTAAAATAAACCTATCACCCATGAAGACTACTGAACTGAACACACAAGCCAAATATGGATGACTGAGCACACAAAAGCAAACAAGTATATGGAAATTCAAATATTAGGGAAGAAACCGGTCATTTTAACCAATTACACACATAAACATCTGAAGATACTTATTTAGATCTTCAAACAGCCTCTACAAGTGTTTTAATGAATCACATGGTGACACCAGTGAGAAATGATGGCACACCTGTGAAAAGCTCACCTGATGACCCCTTCAAACATCCACCAAACCAGTAAGAGCTCCAACAGGATCCTCCAGAACAGAGAAAACATCCTTTCACTATTCAGTTGCTCTCTTCTCCTCCCTGGTGTCCTGTGGCAAAATCTCAATAAGCAGATGTGTTTTGGAGGGGCAAGACGCCCATTCCGATGCACTCTGGTCTCTCCTCCACTGCCATCTGACTGAGCACTGCATCCTGAGACGGGCACACTGAGAGATGTTAGTGTGTGTGTGTGTGTGTGTGTGTGTGTATATACAGGGGGTCTTCTGCTCTTTCTTTCTCTCTGGCCACATGCTAGCCTGCGGTGCAGTTCTACCATGGAGAAGAGAGAAGGCAACAGGGCGTAAGATGTGTTTAAAGACTTTTATCAGAATAAACAACTGTGACACGACTCCACCTGAGGGGCTCCAGATCCACATCCCAAGACGCACTGCAGCAGAGGACAAACATCCATCCATCCACCTCTTCTGATATCTGCATTCTTGAGTATATTCAGTAGATGACACGGAACAAGTGCTTCCTGTTATTTAACAGCAAGAATTTCAACTTTTAGATTTTTTAAATTTCTATTTTAGGTCCTGTGACTAGTCACCATTTGTTCTGAATTTTCCACCACTTTTAATCGCCTTTGTGTCTTGCAGTTCACTTCAATAGTCCTGTGGTGAAAATTTATTTTAAAAAAATACACATATTGCATGTAGTGTCTCAGTTAATAGTTTTCTCTTATGCTCCCCAAGTCTGCATTTATTTGATTATATGCAATATTATTACAATTTAAAATAAGTTTTAATATTTTAAAATTTAACTTACTCCTTCTAATATGCTGGTGTTCAATAATCAATTATAAATGCTGAAAACATTATATTATCTATTAATATTAAGAACAAAACAATGTATTATCAATGTTTACAACATTTTTTCAGGATTCTTTGATGAATACCTTTCTTGACACTAAAGCTGCCAAGTTGTTCCTATATACTATGATCTTTTCACATATTGAGTATTGTTTTACAAATTGGTCATTAACTAGCACAGCTACTCTTAAAAGTATTGAATCTCTATTTAAGAAAGCCATAACATTTTTTGATAAAAAGGCATTGTCATTTCACCATTGCGACATCTTTAAAACTCACTTAAAACAGTGGCTTCTAGAAAACCAGAGATGTATTCATTTTTAATTGTCACACATTTATCACTCATACACTTTCACTGTTAAATTGAATGCAGTATAGAGGTGGATGAACAATGTCTTCTCCATCATGTATTTTTGTTTGTTTTGTTGTTTGTTGTCAATGTATATGTCACCATTATGTGTATCTTTTCATTTATAGTGAATGAATGTTGTATTATTGTTGGCTGTCTTTATGTTAGTTTTATGTTACCTGCCTAGGGACTGCAGATGAAAAGTAGTTATTGTTACTAATTCTGGCATATTTACATGGTGTATATTTATACAACAATGTTCATGAATATGCATGGTCCCTATTAAATAAACCAATAAATAAAATAAATAGAATAGAAAGTTCATAAGTTTATATACATCTTTTGTTTTCTCTAAATATAGATATGTATGTGTATGTATGTGTGAGTGTGTACCAGGTATTTATTACGTTATGGGGACCAAATTTAATACGTGTGCATGTGTGTGGGGACATTTATTAGGTCCCCATGAGGAAACAAGCTTATAAATCACACCAAATGGAGTGTATTGAAAATCTGAAATAGTAGAATGTTTCCTGTAAGGGGTAGGTTTAGGTGTAGGGCGATAGAAAATATGGTTTGTACAGTATAAAAACCATTATGCCTCTGGAGTCCCCACAAAAAATGGAAACCAGTGTGTGTGTGTGTGTGTGTGTGTGAAAAAGTTGACTTTTTGTCAAAAAAGAGCAAAGATGTATGTTTCCATCATTACCATTATAATGCTTAACATGAACCGTTAGCTGTATGGGAGAAACATGTAGAATAAAGAAGAGAGAGGAAAAATAAGACAAGAATATAGTTAGAGTGGGTGTAAGAAACTGAAAGAAAGAGAAATTCGACTGAGCTGTGTGTGTGTTGAGTCACACTGAATAACTAGGCCAGTGTTAATTTTAATGTATCTTCACTCCAGAGTGAACCAAACAAAAGAATAACAGACCCAGTTTTATCAGAAATCACACACACTCAGCGGTCATGTCGATGATGTGTTAAAACATTGTCTTGACCTCAAGAGGAATTAGAGCAAATGCCTATACTACAGCACACACACATTTTCGCTCTCAGATAACATAATTATCCAAGACCCTCCAAATAAACACACACACACTCCACTCCACTGATTTCTACTTATTAACACGTCTGAAAACAGGATTACTAATGAATGAATCATAAAATCTGAACCAACACAAACACACATGCTGCTTCTGCTTGTCAGTCTCCACAGAGGTTAAAGGAACTCAGGCATTCTCAACTGAGAATTGCTGGCTAACTCCAGATTAACTGGCGGGGAAGCAGACATTTATGTGTGTGTAGGCCAATGTATATACGGGTCAGCGACATCCACCCTGTTCATATGCTTTTTAGAGAATATCGCAGTCCCGAGGAAGTTTATCTCGGAAACATCTGATCTTGTTTTTGTGGACAGATTTTGTCCCTGCATCCTGGTGCTTGCACATAACTCACTGCCATCTACCAAAATACAAATTACATTTAATAATTTAGCAAAGAACTAAGCTCGCTCATAAATTCTGTTAACTGCAAAGTAACGTTAGTGTGTAAAACATTTTACACTTCGTTTCATTGCCCAAAGATCTCGCTCCACTCTGATAATCTTCGGCGCCACGGCAAAGTAAACAAATTACCTGAGATGTGAATGCTATCAACACAAAGACTGTGTACAACGAAATAATGACAAAAATTCTGTTAAGTTGTCTTCGTAGGAAAACAAACAATGCGATTTATGAGCAACTGACTTAGGAACCGGTTCTTTTTGTGAACCAAAAACGCGATCTAAGGAGTCCAATTCAAAATTAATGATTCTTATCATTGTTCTTTTATCATATATATATATATATATATATAAATTGAATCAGTCTGAAACACTGCCCTGTGTAATTTACAGCATAAGCAGAGAAAGAATTTCACAAAATGGACATGAAATGAACTGAATTGCACCCAAATGCAGCGGATCCGATTCTAATCAAGAAACCTGAAATCACTACCCTACTCTACTGAAAAACTTAATCTGGAAACTCTTAAAATCTAGGGCATGTTTGATCCTCTGTTTTGGACATTTCTTCCTGCCAAAAAAAATAAAGCTTAAAAATAAATGATTGTAACTCAATATTGATGTCCAACACCTGGATGAAGAAATAATCTGTACATGGTACCCTCCTCAGTGCTGATTAAAGTGTGACTGATGCATCAAAATAACATTTACATATAGTATTTGGATACATCAAAATATTTCATTATCATCAAAGGCTCAAATTGTATGTTTTCTTTGGCTATCACTCTGCAGAAAGATAGAACGAGCAATTTGCTATTACTCTGACCTGTATATCAGAGCACTGGTGCATAAGGAAATAGGTCAAGGCTACATTAGGGAACATGTTTGCAGGCAGTCACAGGTTAAATGAGCCTTAACATATTGCATCTTTCTCTACGCATCTCAAAAGCCTCAGGGTCACCCATATCAGACACACAGGCATTCAGATTTCAACTTGCACTTGAAAATGGTTGCGAAGTTCCTCTGACCTCTGGAATGGCCAAATAATCACTGTACATTTACCGTGTTGGCAAATGTTTTAACAAAATCCAAGTTAGGGAAAATTAAAATGAATCTTGAGACAAATTTAAAAATAACTTACTTTTATTTAATCTTCATTTGTACCAGCTGCTTTGATCGTGCAGGCAGAAAACAGTGTGCTAGCAGGTGTCAGAGGAATGTCTCTCACCTGGTTTTGTTTGCTTCAAAATGCAACTTTATTGCAATATTCAACGAAAGTGGATATCCTGTCTGATTCTAAAAAGGTATTTAGAAGGGATGCATTCAAGAATTGAGATAAACTTTTACTGACCTCAACAGAAAAAACACAACACACACACAGCACAACTTTTCAATACAAACAAGAAGTTTAAATTTCCCTGGGTAGAAAATTGAGTGGTACAGTTTTAACCAATCCATGGGCACAGCGCCACCTTGCAGTCTGGAGTCAGCATGGCATGTCCTGATCTCAAAAACTTTTGAGGTCAAAATGGCAGACGACAGGCTGGTGTAAGTCTGTATGTGTTTGTTCAGTGTGTGTGTGTGTGTGTGTGTGTGTCTGTGAGTCTTCTCCCAAGTACACTCCACATGGATTTGGGCAGAGTGCCCTTGACATAGTTGACAGAAAACAGAGAAAACAAAGATTGTTCAGTCTTCGTGGATGTTGAAAAGCTTGGCCACCTCATTTAGATCTGCATGTTGTTCTCCATCTTTGATTATCTACAAATACACAGACAAAACAACAAATAAATAATCTTTTTCAGAGAAACACTGAAATGAAGATGGATGGAAAAAGGAAATGATATCTCTGCTCACCTTCCTTGCGATGGGCATTCTGTTGAAGACGTTCCACAGTACAATACCAACCACCACGTTGTCCCTCAGGTAAAATATCACTCCTTTCCCATAATCCTCCTCCTGCTGGATAGGAGGTGGAGGGGCCGTTGTTTCTGCTTTCAATGTCCCGGCAACTGCCTCAGTCTCACTCTCGGAACGGATTCCGGTGCCTGTAAACAGAGAAAATGTTGTTTTTGTTTGTACTCTGCTATTGATGGTACCCAGGAAGTGGTAATCCACAAATCCATAGTAGTCTAGCTATCTACATGTCAGTAAATGTTTGTGTACCTGATTGTTCGGTTGCAGCTTTTGGTGTGTCCTTGGCTGTGGCTTTAGCAAACACTCCCACGGTGGGCAGACTGCTGTCCACTATACCGATGGCTTCATATCCTACATCTGGACCTAGATCACTCCTGAAGACAAGGACATATTGTGAGTGCTGAATAATACAATTAAAACACATTAAAAGGGGAGTTTGCTGAAGAAGTGTGGTTACCAGAACATCGACTGATGCCAATAGGGTTTGCTGGCTCCAGTCATGTTCTCTCCAGCCAGTCTGCCGCTGACCACAGCGTGATCATGATGCTCTACGCGCCGGCGGCCCAGCTTGATGTCATAGAAACATGCAGCATCTCCTGCCTAGAACACAAACACCGAAGAACCTTATTTATGTTGAAAAAATGTATGATGCAATCAGAACCAGTACAGTTCCTATGAAAACTGAACCAGCCATTCTTTAGGATCTTCTGGCTTGGTACGGTCTCTTGAATACCACCAATATCAGTAGTATTAAAAGATCTCCTCTCTTCCCTTTTGTAAGTTTTGCTGGAGAAGCCATCAGCCATACATACCACCCAGATGTTGGCGCGAGCCTGGAGCTCAGCATTAACCCGGTACCCTCCGAAATCAGAGTCCACCTCTAGCCCGGCAGATTTGGCAAGTTCCACACTAGGCTCCAAACCAACTGCTGCCACAATGTGGTCTGTCTTAATCTAAAACAACAACATAATAATAAAAAAATTACAAAATAAATAACCATATTACTTTGTAATTAGCATACAGAAGATCAGGCCAGGTTATGACTGGCTGATGGAAAAGCAGACTCACCAGGCGTCCATCCTTCAGTTTGATCTCCAATTTGTCATTTTTGTAGCTCACATTTTTCACTACAGCATCCATGATTATGTTCACACCCTCTATGAACGGTCAAAAGGTTAGTGGTTAGCTTAAACTTTTCAAAATACCTACATTTCATCTGGACATTTACAGCTAAAGGAAGTCATTTCTGTGATAAACAGAACTGGAAAAAACAAACAAATAGGTTTCAGGCAGGTTTCTCAAACACTGTCATTGAGGTGGGAGTAGGATTACCTGTATCAGAGCACACGCTATTTGTTGAGCCAATGTTGCCATGTTGGGCTGCTCAAATAAATGCCATTTTTCATTCTCTCACCTTTCCGGACTTTCTCAGTGGTCCAGTTACTCAAGTATTCAGGCAGTACTTTTCCCATGTTACCCTTCTCTGGGAACATCTGGATCACCTCTAAACCAAGGTCAGTGGCTACAGAGAGGGAGAAAGAAAGAGAGCAAGGGCAAGGAAAAAGAGAGAGGGGGAAAAGTCAGCTGCATTTTCATAAAAAAAGAAAATGTAAAAAAAAACGTTCTAACATGATATATAGTGGGTATAGAAAAGAATTGTCCCCTTTAAAATAATCACATTTTGTTGCTTTGCAGCCTGAAATGAAGACAGACTCCGTTTTTGTTTTATCCAGCTGTATTTACAACCTATAACATCCAAGTGAAAGATATACCACCATGTCAGAAAAAGAAAAAAAAATCACTGAGTTGGAAAAAGGATCACCCCCTTGTGTCAGTATTTTGTTGAACCACCTTTTGCTTTAATTACAGCCTTTAATCTGTTGGGATATGTCTCTACTAACTTTGCACATCTAGACGTTGCAATATTTGCCCACTCTTCTCTGCAGAACTGCTCAAGTTCGGTTAATTTTGACGGTGACCATTTGTGGACTGCAGTCTTCCACACATTTTCAATGCGGTTTAAGTCTGGGCTCTGACTAGGCCATGCAAAGACATTCACCTTTTTCTCCTTCAACCACTGTGCGCTCAGTTTTGCTGTGTGCTTTGGGTCATTGTGATATTGGAAGTTATACCTTCTTCCCACTGACAACTTTCTGGCAGAGGGCAGCAGATTTTCCTCAAGAAATTAACGGTATTTTTCCCCATCCATTTTTCCTTCTATCCTGACAAGTGCTCCTGTGCCTGCTGCAGAGAAACACCCCCATAACAGGATATCACCACCTCCATGCTTTACTGTAGGAATGCTGTTATTTGGACGGTGAGTTGTATTGGATTTCTGCCAAACATATTTAGTGTTGAGGCCAAATAATTCAATTTTAGTCTCATCTGCCTCAGAATCTTCAAGATGCGTTTTGGCAAAACTCAGTCGTGACTGCATGTAGCCTTTCTCGAGGAGTGGCTTTATTCTTGCAACCCTCCCATACAAGCCACATTTGTGGAGAATTGTTTTGTATCCATCTTCTGACTTGTCCCTGTCCACAACTTTATCCCGAGGATCTTTTGACAGTGCCCTGCCACCCATAGTTGATTGTTTGCTTCAGTTGCACCAAGGACTTAAATGCTCCAGGAAAGCTCTTTTCATGCTGAGCTAATCAAAATGACCACAGCTGATCACAGTTGAAAGTCAAATGGCTTTGTGTGCCATTGAGAAGGTGATTAGCTACACCTGATTGAGTTTACAAGTCATTTTTAGGACTTGTAAAAAAAACTTTTTCCAACTCAGTGATTCTGTTTTTATTTTTTTCTGACATGTTGGTGTTTTATCTTTCACTTGGATGTAATAAGCAAGCGGCAACCTTCCGGTCTGTCTCTTGAAACCAACACGGAAGTGACTTAAACTGCAATTCATCGACTGGCCGCTAGAGACTGGCTCCAAAAGGGAGTCAATCCCATAGACCCCTCATGTTAAAATGCCCAACTTTACAGAAGAAAAAAAATGTTTACAACCTGGTACAAAAAGTGGTTTTGGTCTATATAGCTAATTTTGCCCTTCATGACAACTGTGATGGGGGTGAATTTTTTTTTATAACTCATCCGTTTAAATTATATTAAGCCTTAAAGTTCTACATAATTAAGGGCATGGCCACTTGAGTGACAGGTGAATTGCCGCTGCGGTCACCACCATCGAGCTAGGCGGGCGTGCTTTCAGCAACCAGCTCCACCCACATCCCGCCTCTTTGCCCATTTTCGATTATTCAGGAGTGACACGCTGCCAAGATGGCAACGACCCACTCCGCCTACTTTAGGCTTCAAAAATGCTCTTCAGAAACCTATAGGTGAGTCAAGGACACTACGTCCATGCTTTTTTACAGTGTATGGTTATAAGTTGCACTGAGTTAATTCAGCTGGATAAAACAAACTGTGTCCGTCTTTATATACACATATATACACATATATAGATGAGGAAACGCCCCGCCCCCGCGGTGATACCGGTATTATTGGTGTTGTCATACGTCGATTAACCGGTGGGAAAATTTCCTCACCTTCACAACCCTAATATATATATATATATATATCTGAATAACAGCTGATTGTTTGGACTCACATCTGTGACCCAAGGCACATGCTAGCTCGCTACCGAGAAAACCTCCGCCAATGATGGTAATGGACTTAACCTCTCTGGAGATCTTCTCTAGAGATCTTAAATCTTCAATCTACCAAAAAGAACATATGAAAGTTAAACAGAGATGTATATAGGGTTCTGTCCAACAGTACCTTTTAACCAACACATTTCCATTACTTTTCCAGTCACTACATTTTTTAGGATTTACAGGATAAAGACATAAAAAAATAGACAGAGCAATTTAAAGTGAATAAAATATTTTACACATGACAATAACAAGAACTTTGTTTACTGCAGGAATTTCCATTTCCAATTTCCACTATTTAAAATTCCCTGAAATGTCTAGGTTTTCTAGGACTGTAGGAACAAGTACTTGGGGTCACATAGTATGTTAATATCTAATATCTATTATCTATCCCAACACTGATGGTTGTAAAAATGTGCAATAGGCTTTTTTTTTTTGTAGTTCTCTGGTTAAAAAGAAGAAGAAAAAAAACACATTCTAGAAATTCTTAGTGTTATGCGATATGCTAAGGGAACATTAGAGATTAGCTCAAGGGTGCCCTCCAGTGGTGTTTTGCACATTTATGCATTTGGCATCTCAATGAGATGATTAGTAGAAGAGCTCTTCTTATTAAACATCTTATTCTGACTTGAATTTTTAACTGTACTGACACTAGATCGAGGTATAATTGAGGTATAATCTGATTCTGTCAACATAAAACGGCATTCACAACCCACTTGACGTGCATAATGTGATGTGTTTTTAAAAAATAGAAAATTCAGCAAGAAAAAAAAAACAAGGAAGGACTTTATTTTATCCATCATCTGATCAGGAAAGTTTTCAGTGTCTAAACTATTTTTTGCATGTTGATAAAGACAAACTTTTTTCTTTTGATTTCATGTTGACTTTAACATACTAATGGAGGATCTCATTAGAACACTACTTTTTAATTCTGCTTGTCCTGAAACCCAAAAATGTGCCATAAGACATACTTTTCTAAAGAGGGTCGTCCTCTTCGTCACTTCCTCTCCTGCTCTGTCAATTACTTGCAGGTTCCTAGGCACCCCACCTAATACACACACATATACATTTTATAAGACAGCAATAGATTTTACACCTCTGCATTTGTTTTATGTGTATATTATACATGCATTTTACCTGTGGCAATCAGGCATTTTTCATATGAGATCTCTGCACCGTCACTCAATTTGACTTTATTTCCTCTGACATCCATGTGTACCACCTACACCACGGGTACAAACACACACACACACACACACAGGGGTACGATTAAGACATCCACACGCACTTATGCATCCATAAAACATTTTCTCCTCTCGTGTGACCTCAGCATTATTCTGACTTATTCATGTGGAAGTTATTAAGAACACAGCTTCTCAGTAACAAGAGAGTTTCCCACCTTACGGCCCGTAAGCACAGCCACACCCCCATTCTCCACTTTAGCAAGATCCGCGGGACTGACGTAGAACGAGGGAGGCTGGAAGTAAATACTAAAACAAGCATAAATAAATAAATAAATATCACAAAAATCAACCCAAAAAAATCCAGAATTCTGAAGCAATTGTCTGAAACAAAGCCAGCACGTTAGTGTGTGGTCTGGTCTTAGGTGGTCTGGAATATTCTGACACACACCTTCTCTCTTTGCCATTCCATTGTTTGAAGTGCAGTGTTTCGGTGGCCTTGGGGTCATCAGAGAACCAGAGTTCTTTAGAGAGAGGAGGTCTCATGTAGGGCAATTCAGACTCCTCTGTTACAATCAACACCTGTGTAACAAACATGTACAAAACACACGCAGTTTAATATCTAGAAATATTTTACATATAGAATTCTGCAAGTGTACATCCAATGGTACATAACTTAAGATTTTACTAAATGTATTTTTATGGCTCTTGAAATTGATTTAAACTTTGTACACTGAGATATGAATGAAATGTTTAATTTAAATATGTAGCAATTTAATGACATTTTAGAACAATGATGTCTCACAAAAGCACCCTCATCCTCATCCATTTGGGGGTTCTTAACAAACCCTGTTCTAAAAGTATTGATGATTACAATATCCTGTGAGGTTCACCATAATTCTGCCAAACTACCACCAAACTGACAGACTCACCCTGGCACCAGGGTCACGTGCCCGGATGGACCTAGCTGCAGCGAATGAAGCCGTGCCTCCACCAATCAGCAGATAGGGAGCGTGTTCAGGGACACCCGAGTGAGCAGCAGTGGATTCAACGGGCTCAGCAGCAGGAGCTGGCTCAGAAACTGCAGCTGGTTAAATAAAGAGACATTTAGTACAAACAAGCATTTATGAATAAATTGACCTGAACACTGAATTAGTGTATGCATTTAAAGGGGTCATATGATGCGATTTCAATTTTTCCTTTCTCTTTGGAGTGTTACAAGCTCTTGGTGCATAAAGAAGATCTGTTTTTCAGACCGATGAGCTTTGTAAAAATCGAAGCGTTTCAGAAAGGCGGGGCATAGAGGAGAAACAATAATGTACAGTATGTGGAAAATAATGTGTTTTTTTAACCTTAAACCGCGTAAACACGTTTCATTACACCAAATACACAAAATAATGTTCTTTTTAGCAAGATCATATGACCCCTTTATCATTATCTGTACAAGAATATGTAAGTGATCTCAGGAACACAGCGCTAGATGAGGGGAGAGATTAGCATTTTATTGTAATATTAGTGCAAACTGTACCCCAAGCAATATGTAAACGTGGCTGAAAACTGGTCATAAATGTGTGACCGTGTACCATTAGCATTAGCCATTAGCATTACAATAGTCACACAAAACAACCATTCAAAGGAATGAAAAACGGAGTTGCAAAAAATATAAGGCCTTGAAAAGAAGAGAGGACAATGTGGTTTATAAAGACAAGAAAAATGAAAATGAAAATGAAACTTCAATGGTAAAGGAAATAACCAACCTAAGACAGACCAAGACATAATTTAGTCAACTCAAATAAAAGAGCATTTGTAGCCATAAAAATCAAAAGTGTAGTAACGGAAAGTTTAGAAATAGGTGTCCATATGTGTGAATGAAGTAATTATCAGTGACATGTTTAAACTGATTCCCATCCAGTCAAAACTGGACTCTTACCACTCTCAGAAACAGGTGAAGCCTCCGGAACATGCGCAGCGATCATTACAGGTGTAGGCTCGGTTTCTTAATCCCGAAGTAAAATGAGAGGAAAGACGTTAACCTCAGTTTCCAAAAACATTTCCTCTGTAAAAAAACTGGATTTCCATGCAAATGCATCAAGCTTACCACTCTCAACTATAGGAGCTAAGGGTTCTTCACTCTTCGTAACTGCTGGAGCTTCTGCAACAGGTTCTGTTACAGAGACTTCAATGATGGATTCTGGTACAGAGGCTTCAACAACAGGCTCTGTTACTAGGGTTTCCACAGTGGGTTCCGGAATAGAAGCTTCTACAATTGGTTCTTCTACAACAGGTTCAGTTTCAGTGAACTCCTCAACTGCTTCTCTTACCGGAGGTTCTTCAACAGGAGGTTCTGTTAGAGTTGGTTCTTCAGCAACAGGCTCTAATGCCACAGAACGAGCAAAACACAAGAATGTTTGACCGTAAAAGAAGCACCATCAAAACAATCCTCCACTCTATATTATTCGGCTCTTACCACTCTTAACAGACTCCGAAGATAGTTCGGGAATGGATTCCAGAGGTACTGCAGCATATAAAGCAGGATAATTAGTAGATAACTGACTAAACGAAAAACATCCCTAGCATTTTTTCAATGCTCTAAATCCGAACATTTTCACGGTTTGATGGGTTGTAGGAGTGGTTCATTTGGGGTAGGTTCATCCAGTGAAAATGGGAAAAATAATGGATCCAGGATCAGGAATGAATTTGTAGGACGGCAAAGAGTAAAAACATAAGGAAAGGTTAAATTATGGGTGAATGTGAATGTATCAGGGTCTTCATCCACTTCCTGCCTTAGTTGCAACATCTTCTGTGTGACCTTCCATGAAAGGATCTTCCAAATTTGTGGAGGATTACCATGTTACCATGAAGATCATCATATCTTCTGAAATAGTCTCTGTACATCAGAGACTATCATGATGGACAATTTTCTGGAATTTTCTCTTAGACTTCGCTACTTTTACATTCATCTCCTTCCAAGAATAAAACTCAAAAAAACTGAAAGCTCCTTCTTTGGCACTCATAGCTGCTAGTTGATTCTGAGGCTGGGTCAATGTGTCAATGCAAATCAAAAAGTCCAACAGAAACTTATGGGGTACATGGGCATTAACAGAACGTTTTTCCAGAACAAGTCCTGATGAGTTTCTTCAAAACATCATCTTCATTGTGCAAGCAGAGAACAGGACAGACAACCCGGACAAATGGATAGTCTAGCCATCAGTAAAAACCTTTCCAAACATTTTAACATGAATAAAGAAGTTTAAACAAGACCATGAGCAAGACAAGACAGCTTTTTTCAAAACATCCGAGAGTTAGTGGGACGAGCAGAAAAAGGAGGAAAGAAAATAGTGATGGAAATGTTTGGTTGGTGACACAGACAAAGTGTGTTGCAAAATACACAACTGACAAATGAAAGACATGAAGAAGAAAAGACAACCATCATGCATGTCCATCAACAATGAAAGAACTTCATAGAACATCACCCCTATCCAACCATTCTTGGCCCAATGGCAGAAAGAAAACTCTGGTACATTTTGTACCACATTACCCTCTTAACTTGAAAAGGCATAGTAAGTTAAATTTAGAATAAAACCAAATGGATACTCAAGTGGTTGGGTGAGGAACATCAATGGAGTTACCCACAAAGCAGTGTTTTACCCACAATACAAATGCTCACAGTCAAATGCCTGACAGTGAAGACAGTTCACCATGTATGAGTAGAAGTGGAAGGTCACGGTGACAATTCTAAAGATGTCTGACAGTTTACATTTACAGTTCCTGGCAGATGCTTTTTAAAGTTATTTAGAGAAAAAAATGCATATAATGCAGAACTGTTAGGAGAGTTACAGACAACATTACAGGGGTCATATGATGCCATTTTAAAGATCATTATTTTGTGTATTTGGTGTAACAGAATATGTTGACATGCTTTAATGTTCAAAAAACATTATTTTTCAAATACTGTACATTATTGTAGTTCCTCTATGCCCCGCCTCTCTCAAACGCTTCATTTTCTACAAAGCCCC
>NW_015631049.1:208961-209300 GCF_001515625.1 Sinocyclocheilus rhinocerous | reverse complement strand
ATTCCTCAGTGCATCTACTTTCGAAAGGCCAAATAAAGTGCTTTTGCTTTCGCACAGAAACACACAGCGTCTCCGTGACATGGCTGCATCAACACTACTGCGGTTCCTGAAACCACGCCTTCTTTCTTTGCGTGAACATTTGGGTGGACTTACGCAAATATTTCCACACCGTGACGTAGAGATGTGGGGGCGTGTTTGAATGAGGCGTTTTAGCCCGGTCTGGATCAGCCTTCTCTTTTAGATAGAATAAATCCTTTTGTGGGAGACTTTGAGCTTTGTAACTCTGCAGATCTTATACATGCACAAATAGCTACATAACACACTAAAGAAAAGGAAAAA
>NW_015631049.1:203805-208922 GCF_001515625.1 Sinocyclocheilus rhinocerous | reverse complement strand
CTCCTTTGACAAGCGCAGTCTGCTCTGATTGGCCAGCTGACTCAGTGCATTGTGATTGGCCGAACACCACAAGCACGCGTCGGAAATGTAACGCCCCTTACCATAATCGCGAGCTTCAGCTTTCAACGTAAATGTAAAGACAGTACATAATGTCCTTAGTTTTACCATCAGTTCAAGCCCGAAAGGGGAACAGAGTCGCGTGACAGACACAGTGATGAAGCTCTTATGTATTTGCAGTACACAAGCCGCGATTACGAAAGCTGACTCCACTGTGATGTGACCCTGTCTCTCTCTCACGCACACACACACACACGACGCAATACTCTACACGGCGCAAAACTCTATTAATTTGGGTGGACTTACGCAAATATTTCCACACCGTGACGTAGAGATGTGGGGGCGTGTTTGAATGAGGCGTTTTAGCCCGGTCTGGATCAGCCTTCTCTTTTAGATAGAATAAATCCTTTTGTGGGAGACTTTGAGCTTTGTAACTCTGCAGATCTTATACATGCACAAATAGCTACATAACACACTAAAGAAAAGGAAAAACAGAAATCGCATCATATGACCCCTTTAAAACAATGCAAAAGACAGTTAATAGGAACATTACATAGACAGTCACATGCAGTATGCAGTGTCCCAAAAAGCATGCACAACTCAACTGAATGTGACAGTTCATGTACATTTTACCAGTTTTCTATTACAGTTATAACAAAATCATGGCTCAGGGGAAATAAACAGAAGGGAGGTTTGGTGGGTTTACAGTGATATAGGCCAAACATCAACTACCTTTTAAATTCACAATTACAGCCTATACTGTATAAAAGGGTTGAACAGGAAATTGTAACTATGTATACAAGCTGATGGTTGATCTATGACAAAACATACATCCTGGATAATAAAACTTTGAAATCCAAATCTGGAACTCCTGTTATTGTATATTAATACACAGTAGAGGCACATCTACACTATCATTCAAAATGTTGCAGTTGGTAAGATTTTTTTAATGTTTTTGAAATAAGTTTCTTATGCTCACCAAGACTGCATTTATTTGTTACTATTTTTACTTTAAATACAGTAATATTGTGAAATATTACTACAATTTAAAAGAACTGTCTGAATATGTTTTGAAAATGTAATTTTTAAATTTATTGAAAAAGTATTTATTTCAGAAGCCATTACTCCAGTCTTCAGTGTCACATGATCCTTCATAAATAATTCTAATATGCTGATTTGGTGCTCAAGAAACATTGGTTTGAAAAAAGTTATGCTGCTTATTTTTAGTGAAACGTGATACATTTTGGTCCATAGAACAGCATTTATTACAAATAGAATTTTTGTAACAACATTTGCACGCGCTGTCTGAGAAACTGTTTCTGAGTGCTTTCAGAGAGGTGCAAGCACATAAAGACGGTGCTCATAGAGCGCGGCAGAGTTTTTTTTTTTTGCTGTTTTGTAGGCTTTGAATGGTTAAATACACACACTTTTATGTGTCAAAATGCCCATCTTTGCAAGTATCCTCTTAAACATAGTAGGTCTTAAGTGAAAGCAAACAGCTGAGAAAGAAAACACATGTGTAACAGCATATTAGATCCGGGCAGCTCTTAGAGTGACAGCAGTCTAATATTACTGCCGTCTGTCATTAATTTTAATCAAACAACAAAAGAGAGACAATACCTCACTGCTCTTGACTAAATTACTTTTTTAACTTTAATAAGAAATATTGTGTTTTTCAGTTTTTCTCCTATTGCTTTTAATTCGTTTTTTTTTTTTATTCTCATTTAATCGCTGTTTACTTGTGACTTTTTAAATTTAGGTTAGTATTAGTTTCATGATATCAAACATTTTGACCTTTGACCTGATTTAAAGCAAAAGTAATTATATTGTTATATATATCATTACTGTGAAATAAAATTGTTCATAACGTGATATAAGATTTTGGTCATATCGCCCACCCCTATATACAACCCTTCAAAAGTTTGGGATCGGTAGGATTTTTTTTTAATGTTTTTGAAAGAAGTTTCTTATGCTCACCAAGACTGCATTTATTTGTTACTATTTTTACTTTAAATACAGTAATATTGTGAAATATTACTACAATTTAAAAGAACTGTCTGAATATGTTTTGAAAATGTAATTTTTAAATTTATTGAAAAAGTATTTATTTCAGAAGCCATTACTCCAGTCTTCAGTGTCACATGATCCTTCATAAATAATTCTAATATGCTGATTTGGTGCTCAAGAAACTTTGTTTTGAAAAAAGTTATGCTGCTTATTTTTAGTGAAACGTGATACATTTTGGTCCATAGAACAGCATTTATTACAAATAGAATTTTTGTAACAATGTAAAAGTCTTTACAGTCATTTTTGATCAGTTTAAGGCATCCTTGTTGAATATAAGTACTTCTTTCAAAAACAAAATCTTACTTGAACAATAGTGTATCTGCATTTTACATGCACAACTCCTCACAAGAAACAGAGATTTGTTTATACCAACAGTATATGCATTTATTGATCCTAAACCTTTCCCTTACTACTAGTCCAATGTTGCATGCTCATCTACTGAGCTAGCGTGCTAAAACAGTTCTAGTATAGGTCTAGTGGCTGGCAATCAAAAAAAAGTCATCATCACTACTGTACATCTACTTGCATAGAGAAGACAAATGGCAGTAAGCTGTTATGAATAAGACCATATTAATAAATTAAGAGCACATACCACTCTTCATGCCTGCATATAGCTGTAATATCATTTGTGACAATGCATCAGGTTTTTAATGCACTGAATTAATGCAATGGATATTTTTTCAGCCCTTAAAGAAGAAAACTTATTTATAAAACTTCCTGTCCAATAAAAAACGATTTAATACCAACTAAAACATATTCTAAACCACAACAGAAGCTAACTGTTTATTTCTAAGAGTAGGTTAAAATTGGAATAAATGTTTGATATGACCTCATTCAGATTCTATTTTAAATTCATTTTACTAAATAAAAGTATGTTATTATGTTAAAATGTTTTATGTTAAGAAATATTATGCTATGCACATACCAAGAATGAATGAAGATACTATACTAGCAAACAGGAGCTGACTTGATTATTGTACATAATACTATTTAATATGTTCAGGTTGTTAATCCCTTTTTCAGAGTTAGGAATTCCCAAGAAACATTTCCTACTGAGAGTGTTGTTTCATCCTTCATGAACAGGTGTTAATACCCATATGTGCACCAGTGACAGTGACATATGATCAACCAGAGCCATATGACCTCAGAGCACAACAGCACTGCATAACTTATCTCAAATTTTCATTTTAGGTTTCCAATCAAATCAGAATAAAAAAATAAAAAAAATTTAAATGAGAATGTTGTCAGAGAGCTGGCAAATATTAGATAAGGCTTGAGTTTTGCTTTGAATTCAGCAACCAGTGCGCAGGGAGTGGACCACAGTGCTCTGTGTGTAAGGCTGTGAACAATGTGCATATATAAACAGACAGATGGAAAGAACCTATAGCAGCATGTAGAAATAACCACTCACCTTCTTTAAATTCTGCCACAACTTCAGCTGAAACACAAAAGACAACATACCACTGAATTAAACTGTAAATATGTAAATTACATATATATATATATATATATATACATTGAAACAACACAATAACTTCTAACTGTATGAGACCAATGATTTATTATTTGGTGTGTGTTCATGTGGATAGTGCATTTACTTACTGACAGCCTCAGCTGCTTGTGGCCCTTGTTTTGGTCTATTGGCAATGTCTATCATACGCTCATTATATCTTTCCTTGTCCCCTGAGACAGTGCGGTACGCCTTTAAACACACAAACAAATAAACAACACTTACATTGAACTCTGCAAATCTAAAAATCATCATCGCAGGACGACAAAAGCTGCATGTGACCGATCAACTAGAATGTGAGGAAGTTTATGACTGATATTAAAACAACATCATTTACTACACTGAAGAAAACTGATGCAACTTATGATCCAGAGTCTGAAATGGAACTCTGAAATGGAGACTGAAATTTTGAGCATAATCAAAAAAGTGTCTGCCAAATGCACATGTAAATTAACATCAACATGATTCACAAACTAACCACAACCCACATGAGCAGTACATTTCTAATATCGGAAGCAATTATCTGATGAAATATATATTTTATGCACTGACAATATGGGGCTGGGTAGGGTTACACCAGCCATTTGTAAGGTCTTACTTAAATTAGAATATAAAGTCCACACTAGAGGTGTCTACTAGCAGTAGACTACTAGTAACTACTAGCTAGTGGCACCAGTTGTTCGTAAGGTAGGAAGTAGCTAGTAGTTCGTAAGCTGAAGCTCTCCGTAAAGTAATGTCGCATAATATGACATTTACCCTAAGACCCAATAGAAGTCTTCAAATATGTGAGCAGAACTTGTTTAAATGCTGTTAATTTAAATGTTTCCTTTATTCTAACTTCTTTTTCCTCACATAACTAACGGTAAAAATAAGTTTCCATTAAAAACAATACTTAATCATGAATAACATTAGCCTATAGGTAAGCTATATTTATATGTAAATAACATTCAGAAACTGTCATTGAAATGAATAAGGATCAATAAATACTGAAAGAAAAAAAAATCCCATTTATTTATTATGACTGATTTTATTTGGCATGCGCAATATGGACTAGGGTTGGGCCGATAGACGATGCCATTGTCCATCGCCGATGTCTAATAGACATCACGATGTTGAGCCGATGTATCGTTTTAAATGAAAAATGTACTCTGTGTGATTGGCTTTCGGCCCTTTGTATTAAACTATGCATACATACATGATGCTGTTTTGTTTATAGTTGTTTAAGCAACTTAATTATAATTGGTTTATAAACATTATTTTAAACATTATGCACTTTTTTCACAGATAGTCTGTTTTCTTATGTTTTGAGTGTGCATTAGTAATATTTTGCTCGATGCGCCCTCTTGTGGCCTCAGGAGAGAAGCCAAAAGCTTTTCTTCACCCTAACTGAAATTATGCATTTTAAATTCGAATATAATTCGAATTTTGATAATATTTAAGTACAAAATTCAAATTTAGTTTTTCAGCCATTTTGACAGCCCTA
>NW_015631049.1:188239-200082 GCF_001515625.1 Sinocyclocheilus rhinocerous | reverse complement strand
TAAGCATTGCGGTTTAAAAACAAGTGATTTTAAGCCATTGAAATGCAATCAACAGCGAAAGAGAACTCATTTGCACGCGCTGTCTGAGAAACTGTTTCTGAGTGCTTTCAGAGAGGTGCAAGCACATAAAGACGGTGCTCATAGAGCGCGGCAGAGTTTTTTTTTTTTGCTGTTTTGTAGGCTTTGAATGGTTAAATACACACACTTTTATGTGTCAAAATGCCCATCTTTGCAAGTATCCTCTTAAACATAGTAGGTCTTAAGTGAAAGCAAACAGCTGAGAAAGAAAACACATGTGTAACAGCATATTAGATCCGGGCAGCTCTTAGAGTGACAGCAGTCTAATATTACTGCCGTCTGTCATTAATTTTAATCAAACAACAAAAGAGAGACAATACCTCACTGCTCTTGACTAAATTACTTTTTTAACTTTAATAAGAAATATTGTGTTTTTCAGTTTTTCTCCTATTGCTTTTAATTCGTTTTTTTTTTTTATTCTCATTTAATCGCTGTTTACTTGTGACTTTTTAAATTTAGGTTAGTATTAGTTTCATGATATCAAACATTTTGACCTTTGACCTGATTTAAAGCAAAAGTAATTATATTGTTATATATATCATTACTGTGAAATAAAATTGTTCATAACGTGATATAAGATTTTGGTCATATCGCCCACCCCTATATACAACCCTTCAAAAGTTTGGGATCGGTAGGATTTTTTTTTAATGTTTTTGAAAGAAGTTTCTTATGCTCACCAAGACTGCATTTATTTGTTACTATTTTTACTTTAAATACAGTAATATTGTGAAATATTACTACAATTTAAAAGAACTGTCTGAATATGTTTTGAAAATGTAATTTTTAAATTTATTGAAAAAGTATTTATTTCAGAAGCCATTACTCCAGTCTTCAGTGTCACATGATCCTTCATAAATAATTCTAATATGCTGATTTGGTGCTCAAGAAACATTGGTTGAAAAAAGTTATGCTGCTTATTTTTAGTGAAACGTGATACATTTTGGTCCATAGAACAGCATTTATTACAAATAGAATTTTTGTAACAATGTAAAAGTCTTTACAGTCATTTTTGATCAGTTTAAGGCATCCTTGTTGAATATAAGTACTTCTTTCAAAAACAAAATCTTACTTGAACAATAGTGTATCTGCATTTTACATGCACAACTCCTCACAAGAAACAGAGATTTGTTTATACCAACAGTATATGCATTTATTGATCCTAAACCTTTCCCTTACTACTAGTCCAATGTTGCATGCTCATCTACTGAGCTAGCGTGCTAAAACAGTTCTAGTATAGGTCTAGTGGCTGGCAATCAAAAAAAAGTCATCATCACTACTGTACATCTACTTGCATAGAGAAGACAAATGGCAGTAAGCTGTTATGAATAAGACCATATTAATAAATTAAGAGCACATACCACTCTTCATGCCTGCATATAGCTGTAATATCATTTGTGACAATGCATCAGGTTTTTAATGCACTGAATTAATGCAATGGATATTTTTTCAGCCCTTAAAGAAGAAAACTTATTTATAAAACTTCCTGTCCAGTAAAAAACGATTTAATACCAACTAAAACATATTCTAAACCACAACAGAAGCTAACTGTTTATTTCTAAGAGTAGGTTAAAATTGGAATAAATGTTTGATATGACCTCATTCCGATTCTATTTTAAATTCATTTTACTAAATAAACTGTTTTATGTTAAGAAATATTATGCTATGCACATACCAAGAATGAATGAAGATACTATACTAGCAAACAGGAGCTGACTTGATTATTGTACATAATACTATTTAATATGTTCAGGTTGTTAATCCCTTTTTCAGAGTTAGGAATTCCCAAGAAACATTTCCTACTGAGAGTGTTGTTTCATCCTTCATGAACAGGTGTTAATACCCATATGTGCACCAGTGACAGTGACATATGATCAACCAGAGCCATATGACCTCAGAGCACAACAGCACTGCATAACTTATCTCAAATTTTCATTTTAGGTTTCCAATCAAATCAGAATAAAAAAATAAAAAAAATTTAAATGAGAATGTTGTCAGAGAGCTGGCAAATATTAGATAAGGCTTGAGTTTTGCTTTGAATTCAGCAACCAGTGCGCAGGGAGTGGACCACAGTGCTCTGTGTGTAAGGCTGTGAACAATGTGCATATATAAACAGACAGATGGAAAGAACCTATAGCAGCATGTAGAAATAACCACTCACCTTCTTTAAATTCTGCCACAACTTCAGCTGAAACACAAAAGACAACATACCACTGAATTAAACTGTAAATATGTAAATTACATATATATATATATACATTGAAACAACACAATAACTTCTAACTGAATGAGACCAATGATTTATTATTTGGTGTGTGTTCATGTGGATAGTGTATTTACTTACTGACAGCCTCAGCTGCTTGTGGCCCTTGTTTTGGTCTATTGGCAATGTCTATCATACGCTCATTATATCTTTCCTTGTCCCCTGAGACAGTGCGGTACGCCTTTAAACACACAAACAAATAAACAACACTTACATTGAACTCTGCAAATCTAAAAATCATCATCGCAGGACGACAAAAGCTGCATGTGACCGATCAACTAGAATGTGAGGAAGTTTATGACTGATATTAAAACAACATCATTTACTACACTGAAGAAAACTGATGCAACTTATGATCCAGAGTCTGAAATGGAACTCTGAAATGGAGACTGAAATTTTGAGCATAATCAAAAAAGTGTCTGCCAAATGCACATGTAAATTAACATCAACATGATTCACAAACTAACCACAACCCACATGAGCAGTACATTTCTAATATCGGAAGCAATTATCTGATGAAATATATATTTTATGCACTGACAATATGGGGCTGGGTAGGGTTACACCAGCCATTTGTAAGGTCTTACTTAAATTAGAATATAAAGTCCACACTAGAGGTGTCTACTAGCAGTAGACTACTAGTAACTACTAGCTAGTGGCACCAGTTGTTCGTAAGGTAGGAAGTAGCTAGTAGTTCGTAAGCTGAAGCTCTCCGTAAAGTAATGTCGCATAATATGACATTTACCCTAAGACCCAATAGAAGTCTTCAAATATGTGAGCAGAACTTGTTTAAATGCTGTTAATTTAAATGTTTCCTTTATTCTAACTTCTTTTTCCTCACATAACTAACGGTAAAAATAAGTTTCCATTAAAAACAATACTTAATCATGAATAACATTAGCCTCTGATGAAATATATATTTTATGCACTGACAATATGGGGCTGGGTAGGGTTACACCAGCCATTTGTAAGGTCTTACTTAAATTAGAATATAAAGTCCACACTAGAGGTGTCTACTAGCAGTAGACTACTAGTAACTACTAGCTAGTGGCACCAGTTGTTCGTAAGGTAGGAAGTAGCTAGTAGTTCGTAAGCTGAAGCTCTCCGTAAAGTAATGTCGCATAATATGACGTTTACCCTAAGACCCAATAGAAGTCTTCAAATATGTGAGCAGAACTTGTTTAAATGCTGTTCATTTAAATGTTTCCTTTATTCTAACTTCTTTTTCCTCACATAACTAACGGTAAAAATAAGTTTCCATTAAAAACAATACTTAATCATGAATAACATTAGCCTATAGGTAAGCTATATTTATATGTAAATAACATTCAGAAACTGTCATTGAAATGAATAAGGATCAATAAATACTGAAAGAAAAAAAAATCCCATTTATTTATTATGACTGATTTTATTTGGCATGCGCAATATGGACTAGGGTTGGGCCGATAGACGATGCCATTGTCCATCGCCGATGTCTAATAGACATCACGATGTTGAGCCGATGTTTCGTTTTAAATGAAAAATGTACTCTGTGTGATTGGCTTTCGGCCCTTTGTATTAAACTATGCATACATACATGATGCTGTTTTGTTTATAGTTGTTTAAGCAACTTAATTATAATTGGTTTATAAACATTATTTTAAACATTATGCACTTTTTTCACAGATAGTCTGTTTTCTTATGTTTTGAGTGTGCATTAGTAATATTTTGCTCGATGCGCCCTCTTGTGGCCTCAGGAGAGAAGCCAAAAGCTTTTCTTCACCCTAACTGAAATTATGCATTTTAAATTCGAATATAATTCGAATTTTGATAATATTTAAGTAAAAAAATTCGAATTTAGTTTTTCAGCCATTTTGACAGCCCTAGTACTTACATAAACTCCTGTCCCCAGACATGTTGCTCCAACCAGGACATAATACAGTGTGTTTTCGCCGCCCCCTCCTGCTGGCCCTGATGACATCTGGGCTTTCTGAACCATCTCCAGTCTTCTCCCATGCCTCAGCACTGAGAAGTCAATCATAAAAACTATATACATATATAAAATGATACATGTATAATTTTCATGTATTTTATATACACAGCATATTAAATGCAAGATGCAAGTAAACTGTCTACTGTTACTGTTTAAAATAACTGTTGTAAATAATGTCAAAATAAGGATAAAATGTTCCATCGTTATTTAGCATAACAAATATAATTTAGCACAACAAATGTATAAATGTAAAAATGAAACAACATACTTACTCTAACCCGTACTTACTAACATGTATAAATGAATAAGTGGCCATACTAAAACTATTAAAAACTTCTTGATGACAAATGGGTAAAGCCTAATGGTTTCAAGGATAGTGGCAAAGATTGGAAAAGATTTAAAATGACACTTAATTAGTAATTTGGGGCTGCAAATTTGGGGCTCCTTAAATAGAGTAATTTAATGTCATCTAATGATTCTTGTTCTAAACATTCCTGACAAGATTTTTTGGTATACAAACTATTGTTACACTGAGTGACATTTTTCCATTCATGGGAAAATATTTAAACAGGACACATTTTAATGTACGAACATTTTTTTTAAAGCTGCTTTATTTCCCAAGAATATATGTCTGTAATCAAATACTTTTCTATTTTCTTTTTTTTTAGCTTCAGGATATAAAACATTTTCGATATTTTGCGATTTTTTTCAACTTGAAAATGAAATGGATTGCACTACTTTTAGTCGTTTAGTGTATGATGCCCCGTTTTTTCTGTAACAATTTACGAGCGTTTGCGTGTATGATACCTAATGTTTTTTTTTATTTGTTCAGTACTGTAAAGTGGAAAAATCTGTGAAGTCGCGAAGTGTATTCCCTAGCTAATAGACATCATCTTGCGACTCAAAATGGTTACTACGACAACCAAATGTAAAATAATAATAATTATAATAAAATGAAACCTGTATCGGAGAAAATTATACATTTTAAGTCTAAAGTCTATTTAACCAGTAATAATAACATTTAAATAAATAAACCACCAAATAAACATTTAAAAGTCCGTGTATTTATTTATTGGTAAACCCGTGTAGTAAACTGTAAAGTATATAGTCAACCGGTCATTATTGTAAAATAGACAGCGTCATGGAGCTGTCAGAGCCACAAGCGTGCGAGAGGCAGACTTGATGTTCACCGACCTTGGCCCAAAAATTACTGCAGCTCTTCGTGCAGTCCTGCATTAACCCATACAAGCGGTTTCGTTACAAACAGTCATTTTGACAGAATTCCCATATTGCGTTTTTCTGCTGAAAATGCGCGGTGTGACCGCAGACAGCACTGAATGAAACTTCAGGTGTTTATCTACTCAATACTACTCACTACTTGTTAGTTTCAACTATATACATGGTCAAATAAAGTACCTAGCATCTGGACAGCACCCTACAGCACGCACTAAACTGGACCTTTATCCTACCGGCGCCTGGACTTGTGTTTCCATAGAAATTGTGCAAGCCTTTCTGCTAGAAATTAAGTTCACAGACGATTAGCAGAGCCACAGACTTCTGCCGCTTTTTTCAACTTGCCTGATTTTCTAGCATTCTGCAGACACAGCGTGGATGAGGCCCGGACCAGCGGAGCCAGTTTATTCCATACTGTCTTGCACTTAAACATCGCAGCTCTGCTGTGCTTTTCAGTAAGACAGCCTGGGGAAGTTCACAGCCACGCTCACCGTGCAGCTCTAGCACAAGGCCGGAGACCTTCTCAGGTCACACAGCTCCTGCAGGCGCTTCCGGTTTTGGCTGACGGCCCGCCCTCTTTCTGCACTGATTGGCTGCGGCACTGACAAATTTGTGAGTGATTGGTTAGATTTTCTGTCAGTTATAATTTGTCAGCGTTACTCAATTGCCGATTGGTTATTTGTGGGGTACGCCTTAACGATGCCACAGGTCGTGTGACGAGAGACCGCCCAGTTAACGTCCCACTGTATTCAAGGTATATATAGATTGATCTTTCTTTCAATTTTTAGCTTTATAACTGATAAATAATTATAATTCAGCCATTTATACATTCTAAATGACTTGAATTATTTAAAAAAAAATTGTTTTTTTGCTTTGCATTAAAATCTTTCGTAAAAAATATTGGGGTCAGTAATTTTTTTCTTTCTTTTTTTTTTAATTAATACTTTTATTTTTTGCTTTGCATTAAAATTTTTCGTAAAAAAAGATTGGGGTCAGTATTTTTTTTCTTTCATTTTTTGAAAGTGTGTTAAATTGATTTTTAAAAAGTGATAGTATAGACTTCTATTTTGAATACATGCTGTTCTTTCATCAAAGAATCCTGAATAAAGTATCACAGTGTCCAAAAAAAATATTAAGCAGCACATCTGTTTTTTTAACATGTGACACTGGAGACTGGAGTAATGGCTGATGAAAATTCAGCAATGCACCACAGAAATAAATTACATTTTAAAGTATATTAAAATAAAATTTAAAAAACATTATTTTGAAGTTGTAATAATATTTCACAATTTTGCTGTTTTTATTCTGTATTTTTTATCAAATAAATGCAACCTTGATAAGCAGAAATGACTTATAAAAAACAACAACACCAAAAATCTTACTGATCCCACTTGTGCCCTGTATTAAAGGCACAATATGTAATTTTTTTGCCACTAGAGGGCACGTATTCAAAACAAACAAAGGCGTAGTTTGATGACGCCGTGACTGGGTGTGGAATCATGGGCGTTGTCGTCTTCATCCGATGGGACTCGAGCAGAAATCATGTTCATCGATGAGCTAATGTATTAAAGATTTATTAACGTCGTAGTATGAAGCAGAGTGAGGCGGAAAGCCGTCGAAGCAAAACGAGGCCGCTGAACGCCCTTCCGACACAGGGCTCGAAAGCAGCGGAGTTTTTATTATGCCACAGTCAACCGCTTCTGCTCCTTCCGGAAAGCAGCGGAAGCAGCGCTGTTTTATCATACTAGATACATTTGAACGTTCTGTTATAAAGCTACTCTGTGTGGTCGTCACCTGTCTAATAAAACGCACAACATATTAAAGCGTCTTTGGTGTTTCCATGTTTTCTACAAAACAAAACCGGAAATCGAGGGTGTATGACGTCATTGGCAGGCGACACAATAGACACGTGGCTGTGTCCGAAATCGCCCCCTATACCCTTAAATAGGGCACTATTTGAGGGAACAGCCATTTTTAGTGGTGTCCGAAACCATAGTGGACGTTCTCGAGTGCACTCATTCAATCCCACAATGCACTGCAAAAACGAGTGTACAACTGGTGCACGCTCAACGGCTAGAGAATGCCCATAATGCACCGTGAGAGTCACGCGCCGAATGAATTCCCGCATCTCGCCAGAAGATGGCGCCCGCAGCTGAATAATCAATCCGTTCATTTTTACAAAGCGCTCATCCATGGCGTACAGCATAATGTACAACACGGGTATAAATTCATTGTAAATTGATTATTAAATTGTTTGATTAGGGTTCATACATAATTTCCGTGACAGGGTTCAAGACAAATCCTTTAATCTTACTACTGGAGCTGCTAGTTTCAAATGATTAATAAACAGCAAGCACAAACTATGCAAAAGCGGCATTCCTTCCGGTGCACTCAGTGTCCGCATTCACTACTCGTTTTCATTCACTCCTTCTAGTGAACTGAATTAGTGACCTAATGTAGGGAATAGTGAATGAGGGTATAGGGGGCGATTTCGGACACAGCCACGGTCCGTGTCACTAGTTAAAATTGCTTTTTTTCTCTGGATTTAAACATTCTTCGAAACATTTGGGATAATGTAAGTACACAAGTCAGTAAAATATATAAAACTGATCTAGTGGTTTTTGGATATTTTAATTAAAAAATCTTACATATTGTGCCTTTAACAGTGCATGGTACAAAACAATGAAAAAGCAGCATTAACATCAGTGGCGCTGCAAACACCCCCCAGTTTTCAGATCACTCATACATACGCCCCTGATTTCCCACATGCAATCACACTTGATAGAAAGCGGGGCGGTGCCGTAACTGCGGGACTTTCCAGCGAGGAAAACAAAACTGACATGCGGAAGAGCCCTGAACAGCGCACAGACCTTTGACTCCTTCAGGATACGACAGGAAAAAACTGCTTTCTCTCTCTGTCATGCGAACATTCTGTAAAACACTGTCGGAACATGACATCAAACTTACAAATCAGCCCCAATTATAGCCAGCTGGACGAAAACATATCTGAAAACAAAACTGCAAAAGGGCAGTATATATTCTTCTTGATTCTGACTTTAATATTAAGCACGGAGACGTTTATCACGGCTTTTCTTCTTTATGACTTCTCCGAGGATATTCACAGAGTGAGTTAAATCGTATAATCTTAAATTATTAACATCTTTAAACAAATATTGTTATTTATACAAAGAATATGATTCTATAATTCTATTTTTTTACTTTAAAAGACTCGTGAAACAGGCAAAGATGGAGGGTATCCAATCCACTGTCTCTCCACAGATCTTACCCAACCGACAAATCAAGCAGGTATCGCAAGCTGTGACTTGTTCAATCAAGAACTGAAACAAACCGCACAGCAGGTATTTAAAACTGCTTCAAGACCTGAATACATTTTGTGATAGTGAGAAATATAAGATGTTCCATAATAAAACTAGATTCCCTTTTGAACAGAGACTGTTGATGGACATACAGAATTATGTACTGGAAACATTAGGAGGTAAAAGAAATACATTTATGTATGTATGTTTGTTTGTTTATTTAGTGGTACATAGCTTACTGCTGCTATGCCCGTGAACGCAACTAACTTGTAATCTAACTCTTGCGGTAGTCAAATGTTAAACTTGAAAACGATTTTTAAACTTTATGCCTGCGTATGTAAAAAATAATATAGCTAATTTGTGAAGTCAGACCCCGCACCCCCACAGTTCGCGCCCTGGTTCAAGCATTGTATTTAATTGAAAGTGTGTTCTTGGACTTTACAGAACATAACGTCACTGAGATTTTCAAACCAGCTGTGCATGTCGGGGCAAAACAAGAGCTTAAACAATATCAAAGGCTGCAGAAAAATGGTAGGATCTTCCCCACAGCTTACATTGTTCAAGATAAAGTGGTTAAGTTTAATAGACTAATGGTAACAGCGGTCATCTTTTTTTTTTTCTTTTTTTTAACTTTCTGCAGACGGAGTTCCTACACTGGATCGTATACAGTGGGATAACATGAACGGTCAATTCAGTCAGGAAGGGTTAATGCGCCTGACTCCCGATGGAGAAATAGCGGTGCCACACGACGGAATTTACTTCGTTTTCTCTCAGGTTAATTTCGAAACTCAATTAGGACAGATTATGCACTTTACGCAGTATTTATACAAGACGACAGCATCCTATCCACGACCAGTGATGCTCGCAAAATCTGTAGTGACTCCCTGCGTGAGCGTAAACTCTAGTGTACAGCTTTATTCCAGCCATCAGGGGGCGCTGTTCCGCTTAGAAAAGGGCGACAGGCTCTCCTTGTACGTGCTGAATATAAGCGCCGTGCGCTTCCCACAGGAAGCCACTTACTTCGGGGCATTCATGATTAACTAAGCAAAACAGCAGCATTTTGTTTCAGATGATTTCTTACAGAGATGTTATATTTGTCATTTGTATTCCAGATATATATTAATACAATGTATGTATACTGAGATGATGAATAACATTTTTATCCACATCAAGACTAAATAAGTGTTTTGTTTTGTTTTTTTGGTGCAGTTTTAATGCAATGTTTATTGTAAATTAAAGCCCTTTGTATACTGAAATTACAAATGACAGTTTATTTTATTGACATCAAGACTAAATACATTTTTAAAGTTTATTTTTGCACTGTTTTAATTAAATGTTTATTGCACATTAAAGTTTATATGTGAATTATATGTTTTAGTCCTGTTGTTGTAAGTGTAGGTGTTTTTCGTCAACAGCCAAAACAGCTCAAAAGCAGTGTAAGAGAATTGATATGTAATTTATTAAAGAAATTAAAGAAAGTTATGATTACACGCAGATTTCTTAAATGACACTGATCCTGTAAAACTATGCTTAGTTTATCCAACAAAAAAAAAACTATTTAGTTATATATTATTCTTGCCTCTTATAATATTTAGCATAGTAAACAGAAAAAAGTTATAAAATACAAAATAATAAAATCATTCAATTTTTTTTCTGTTTACATGGTTAAATGTGGTACACATACTCTTAAAATCCAATACAACGAATATGGCAAAAGAGAGGTGAATATAGACTATCATGTCATTGATTTTCTCTAGAATGTCAATGACAAGTTTTTCTCTTATCCTTCAGGTGAAAGATGAGGATGTTTAGCCTGTTTTCTTCTGTTTAGGAGCACCAGTCTGACCCTGGGGAATGAAGTGAGAGCTGTATTTAATAAATATTTTATATTCAAAATGTTGGTAAATGCAGATTGACAAACATTACAGAAATCACAAGGCTGTTAGGCTATGTTTAATTATAAAACAGAGAAATTTTAGTTTAAGAAGTTGCAGATCTGCAACAGAACAATATTCAGTTGTGAATGTTTCAGTTTTTGACATATCATAACGTACACTGCACAGAATTATAATCCATTTCTGTTATGAAAAAAAAAAAAGTTTGAAAATAAGAAGCTTCTTAAGGGTGAACTGGGGCTGAGGGGTCATCTTTGCATCTATTATATCATTGATCATTTCTACTATGCCCTCATTATGGCTTACATCGTTATTGGCATTAATGAGGATCCTCAAGATGTCCTGGCCTCTAAAAATAGAGGAAGAAACAATTTTACATATAAACTCTGACAAAGAGGCTTAAAATGCAGTGTTACTGCATGCAGCAATAACTTAAGGTGGATGCTCACTGTTCACTTCCTTCTTTTAAATGCTCGCAAAGGGACTGTATAAACCATGATCCACTGGATTTATCACGGATTGACAGATATCCCTCCACAGTGGACAAGGCAATCAGAAAATCTGAATCTTTGGGAATGCTGTATGATACATTGCCAGATTTCTTCATACGACTTGCACCAGCACCATCTGTAACCACCACTTTACTCTGCATCTTAAGCCCTCTACATGCCTGGATAATGAACACTTTAGGTTTGCCAATAAGAGCGGGGCAGTTGACTGACTCCATCAAATGGGGAGGTTATGTCATTTAGGGGACATATTTGCTCATCACATCCCTCGACACCAGTCTTATTTCCATGACTCATCACGCAACAGACAAAGCAGTCTCCATGCCGATCATGTCACCCATTGAGCATGTTTGGGGTGCTCTGGATCGGCGTATACGACAGTGTGTTCCAGTTCCTGCCAATATCCAGCAACTCCGCACAGCCATTGAAGAGGAGTGGACCAACATTCCACAGGCCACAATCAACAACCTGATCAGCTCTATGTGAAGGAGATGTGTTGCACTGCGTGAGGCAAATGGTGGTCACACCAGATACTGACTGGTTTACGGATTATCTCAGCAAAGGAGAAGTTCTCACTAA